>NC_141154.1:83950906-84183406 GCF_053477565.2 Lygodium microphyllum | reverse complement strand
TAACTATCACAATCTTCAATCTACAATATGTAGAAAACAAAACATCATCTCTAAGCAAGGAGATTCTTCTTATCCCAACCATCCTAACTACATCCCATAGTTTCTTTGATTAATTCTTCATGTTGTTCTTATTTCTAAGGATGGCTCATTTCCACATGATACAATCATGGAAATTGGCAAACAAGTTTCATAATCTCCATTAAGGTTTGACTTCCCTACTCCTCCACAACACATGAACATGTCTTCCTTCTCCCTCTTGTAGAATAGCAGAGTGTTGACACCTCTTTGAACTTGCTTAGCAAGTCCTTTGTAGGAACTTGCTTGGCCACCACTCTTCATAGAAGAACTATGAAATATTTTTTTAAATAAAATAAACATTCTATAAGAGCTAGGCTCAATCACATGCAAACTGTATTCAATTCTTGATGTTATATTAGAATATCTACAACCTATGTGAGGGTTGTAGACAATCTCTATTTGCTTCCATGCCCACAAAGAGCTAGTGTATGCATAAAGAAGGAGAAATTCTCATAAGCCCATAAAGAAGGAGAAACCCTAACTATAAGGTGTATCATCAATAAAATGTGAGTAGAAAGCTCATTAATATGCATGCAATTTTCACATTCTACTCTCTTATCTTCTTGTCTATTATCTTGAGGCAACTATTGCTTCATAGTGAGGGAAAGAGGGATAGTGTTTGTATGAACTAAAAGAGAGACCAAGTGAGGGTGAAGCTCATTATCATCTCTTACTTCCATAGCTTGGAGAGAGAGAGAGAGAGAGAGAGAGAGAGAGAGAGAGAGAGAGAGAGAGAGAGAGAGAGAGAGAGAGAGAGAGAGAGAGAGAGAGAGAGAGAGAGAGAGAGAGAGAGAGAGAGAGAGAGAGAGAGAGAGAGAGAGAGAGAGAGAGAGAGAGAGAGAGAGAGAGAGAGTGTGTGTGTGTGTGTGTGTGTGTGTGTGTGTGGCGAGGGGGACATAGGAGAAGCTCTCCTCCATCCTCTTCTTCTCCTTCTTCTTTCTCTATCTTCTTCTCTCAACATTGGAGCTACACGGTGTGGATATAAAGGAGTAGAGGTAGCATCTTGAAATATAGTGCTAAATTGTGAGACTATTGACAAGGCTTCCATGCTTTTGGACTACAACATGCTGAAGGTAAGTAGGTGAGTCTAATGTCCCTTTAAATCTCTAGCTTTCTTTGTTCACAAGGATTGAGTGAGAGAGCTTAGATAATTTGGAGTAAGAGCATGAGGCAACTAGGCGTGAGAGGTGATTGAGTTGTAGGTGTATCATGCTCTTGTAATAACAAGTCTCCATTCAATGCCCCATTGTTGAGCTCTTATAGAACCTAACATTTTAGTTCCACTTCCAAAACAAGGACAAATGCAATTCACCTAAAGCACTTGTGTTCTTATTGTGTGGAAATAGGAGGCATTGTGTGCTTGAGATGGATGAAATGGTGAGGAAGTGGTCTCTTGATCTCACTCCTTGCTCACTTAGTCTCTAATACATGCATGGCTAGTTAGGAGATCAAATTGGTGAGGAGGAATGGCCTTGGGTATTGAAAGTAGATTAGGAGTGATTAAAGTATGTTTGGTTTTATTTAGCAAAAGCCTTAGAAGGATTGTAAAGATATTTAATTCTCTAATGATGTGTGAGCAACTTTGTGCATTGTAATTTCATTGATAGCTTGCATAAGATTGGTTGAGCTTCATGATTGATTTTCTTGAGAGCTTGGTGGAGAATAAAAGTGGATAAGGTTACTATTAGAGCCTACAAATGCATGGCAGAGTTAGAAATTTAAATAGAAGTGACTATTGGAACCCAAAATTGTAAGACAAAGACCCAGCTTGCTTACCTTCACTAACCCATGAGTGACTGACTACACGAGTGACTAATGAGGGTACTTTTGAGCCAACCAGAGCTAGTTGAATTGATTGCTTGAGTACATGATCATGAGTCCTAGCCTAACCCTATGCTACCCATAATTAGACTTAGGTGGTTCTTTGAGGAGGCTTCGTAAGAGTAAAAGGTCAACAGGGAAGCAATATTATTCAAATAGCCTTAACTCTAGCTTAGAGTGCATTTTATGGGAAAAAAAGCAAGCAAGATGTAAGGTGCCCACCCAAGCTTTCCTGAGTGGCACACTCTTAGTAGCCCATCAAGAGATGTCCTAGGAAGCGCCATCCGGGATTTTGATGAAAACCCTCGGAGTTTGCTAACTAGACTCACTTGAGTCTACCCTGTAGTGGAAGTTCCGGTCGTCCCCACGAGGATTGACCTGAGTCTTTCTAGCCAAATCTATTACTAATAACGGCTCATTAGTAAATTTACTAGTTCAAGATTCCATTCCTTATAGGAATTGCTAACTGAAACGGACTTATGTTGCGCTGGGTTCAAGAGAATGGGAGAAGTATGGCACTTTAATCCCTTCTGCCCAGGGTTCTAAGTGATGCGAGTCAGGCTTTCCGATCTCTAATGTTTTATTTAAAAAATATGATTTTTATTCCTTCTTAGGAAAGCTCCCAAACTTAGGTTTGGATCCGCCGTCGGGGGTCCATCCTCCTGCTTCCCTCGAGAGAGTAGTTTTAGTTACCTAATTTCCTACCACTTTAGGTTCAACATATAAAAACAACTTCTTTGAATTATCTCTTGATACAAATTTGTTACATGCCTTTAATTCACAACACAAAAATAGAGTAAAGCAATTTATTCTTAATAGTTCCTTTAAAAAAATGAATTTTTATAAATATTTTCTTATTCGAAGGTATTATTTTCTCCAAGTTCCGTTCCCTAACTAGTATTGGAACTTCTAAGACACAGTCTGGAAATCAAAGGGTAGTTAATAGTTCTTAAGAGTCTAAGGAGTTTATGACCAGAGCCCCTTGATATCCTCACCTCCTTTTGCCGACTAGAGTTTCCTACTACGACAAGACCTTTCGTGTCATGATTGGTCTATACTCACTAATGCGAAACAAAAAAGGAAACCCCTTGGAGTAGATTCTATTCATGTTGGGCTTAGGGAGGTCTAGCGCCATCAAGAACACTGTCTCTGTCTCGGTGTTCTGTGCTCATCAGAATATTACCTCAGTCGCGGCAATCTGTACTTAGTCATCCATCTTTTAGCCTAATGATTTTAGGAAAGATTAGTACCTAGCTTGCAATCACAAACATCTTATTTCGAATGCATTATAAATAAAATTTTAATAAGTTTATTTTCAAGACAAATCTTTTCTTTCCAAAAATAATAACATCGAGACAAATTAGCACAAGTGGCAAAATTAGCATAAGTGGTAATACCTTCCAATAGTCTTCTTGGATTCTCCCTTCCTCGAGGTCTAGTTTGGACTGAATCTAAACAAGAATTTCACACTTGAGAATAACTCCCTTGGAGTTTCATGGATCCTTGCCCACAATAAAATAAAATCTTGGTTAGTTTAATTTATGAACAGTATCCTTTGGCAATTTCATCTCAAGGTCTCATATATACGGAGGATTAGCGTCTGTGATTACCCATCGGAGGTTTCGTTCGATCAACACAAATCAAAAACATTATCTTTTAGAGACATAGTACCTTCCTTGTACTCGCTTAGGTTCATCTTGTACAGACCGAAGTTATCCCTTGGAATTTGTGGTTAAGAATTCTTTAAAAAGATTATATGTAGGAATTGAATAAAATCTTATTTTCCGAATGTAACTTTTATTGCCCGTTCATGGAATGAAGGCATGCTAGCTGTTTTTATTTAAAAAAATAGTACCTGAAGATCCATGACGGGTGCTTGGTTGATGGTATTCACAGCTTCATTTGTAATACCCATGCTCGCCATTCTGTTTGTAGTAATTGTGTCTGTAGCATTATTGGCAGCTCTTCCCTTCGTGACCTTCATAACTTTCTTCTTTGAGGCCATGGAATTTAATTTCAAGATTGTAAAGGGGATTTTTGGCAAAGGAGCTTAGGGGTAATTAGATTGATGGGGGAAGGCGATAACCAAGAATTTAGAAAAATCGAGAAGAGTCTTGATTCCACAGAGAAATAGGATAAAGGGGATGGAGGATTGAATTCAAGAGCTCGCGGAGTATCCTCCTTGTCTTCGTGTGATGAGGGTTCCCGTCCTTGTGCTTCTCTCGACCCACTTACTCTTGCTCTATACTCCTAAGAAGGGCCTCTCCTCTCTTGTTTGGATTGCCTCAATGACTTCTCATACCTCATATTTATAGCTAAATTGAAGAAGAAGGGTTGTGGCCAAGAAGAAGAGCTCTTTATGGAGGGTATCTTGGCAAATCAGCAATCTAGAAGCTTTCAAGATGCAATCTGATGCTGGCAATTTGATCTTTGAGGTACAGAGAGGTTGTTAGAGAGGCCATGAGTGATTCGTCTAGCTTTCAGACGATCTTGCTTCAATCCAAGCCTCTCGTTGAATTGAGAAGAGGGGGAGAATGTTGGAGCTTTCTGATTGAGATTGAGAAGGGAGATTTTGGGATTTTTTTCTTGTTTTGATTTGCCAAATTTTGGAGATGATGAGGGTGTCATTTTTTTCCAATAAAAAGGGGGGGCATCAGCCTGCTCGCGACGTCTTCCTCTTCTTCTTCTATTTTTTTCAAGCTTTTTAAGGTTTAAAGCTTAAAGTTTTGTGATCTATTTTACTTGCCGAGGTTTAAACGTGTTTCAAATTTGACTTATGGCTCACAACTCTTGTTCATGCGGTAACTTCCATGATGACGGATGGCTACAATCCTTGTCAATCTGGGGAAATGTTTGGTTATGATCCTTGGGTCATTTTGCTTAAGATCTTCTCTATTTAATGATTTAGAGTTCTTCAAGTCCATTTTGCGAGAAGTCCAAAAGATTTGAAATTTAAGTTGAGATATCACATCCTCTCCCCCTTAGAGAAATTGAGATGTCCTCATCTCGAATGAAACTGGGGATATTGGTTACATAGTGATTTCTGGTCAATCCATGTGGCATCCTCTTCAGGGTAGTCTTTCCATAGGACGAGATACTCTCTAAGGGTTTTTCTTCTTAGAGTCTTCTCCCACATATCAAGTATCTTTTCTGGTTGAAGTTTGAGGACTCCTTGACTTGCCATTACAATTTTTTGGTCGTTAAGTACATGGTCTAGGTTAGGAACATACGCTTTCAATAGACTGACATAAAATACATTATGTACTTTCAAGTATTAGGGAGTTGCAGCTTGTAGGCATTTGGTCCTAGACACTTTAGCACCTTATATGGCCCACAATACCTGGGACTTAGCTTATTGAATTCCCCCAAAGATAAGGAACTTTTCTTTGGACGAACTTGTAGGAAAACCATGTCAACTTCTTTGAAAACGTGTTCTTGCCTTCGTTGATTGACATATGTCTTCTGTCAATCCTTCCTTGGCAGCTTGAATATCTTGCCTTTTAGCTTTCACTTTTGCTGATCCATTTCTTCTAGTATTTGCCTAGATTCTTCTACCTATAGGGTAGGATCGGAAAATTTAATGGTGTAAGATAATCTTGCCCATATAGTGCATGAAAAGGAGTCATTTGAATACCTTGATGGTATGATGCATTGTAGGCAAATTCAACTATGGGTAGGTATTAGATCCACCATTTGGGTTCCCTATTACAATAAGCTCTTAATATGTCTTCATTAACATGGTTGACCCATTCTATTTGACCATTGGTTTGGGGATGGTAAGTAGTATTGAAGCAAAGCTAGGTTTCTAGAGCTTCGAATAAACTCTTCCAAAAGTTTGAGGTGAAGAGAGAATCGTGGTTGCTGATGATTCTTTGGGGTAGTCTATATAACCTAAAAATTTCCTTAATGAAAAGCTTGGCGATATCGAAATCCTTGTAATTGGTTTTTACAGGAACAAGGTGGGCAACCTTTGTTAGCATATCAGTGACTACCATTATGGAGTTATATCCTCCTTGTATCCGGGGTAATCCAACTATGAGGTCCATGCTGATATACTCCCATTTCATTTGAGGGATGCCAAGTGGTTGGAGCTTTCATGGCAACTTGACACGTTTGTTGTTGGTAGTTTAGGCATTCGGTGACATACTTGAGTACATCACCCTTGAGTCTTTCCCAATAGAAGCTTCTTCTAATTGTATTAAGAGTCTTAGCATAACTAGGATGATCCAAAAATGGAGAATCGTGACCTTTCTAGAGTATTTTCCTTTTGAGTTCCTGACTTGCATGAATACATAGTCTTGTCCTATAATAGGCAAGCTCCTTATTTATGGAAAAATCTTGATACTTAGTCTTGAGTTTCGGATTTGAATCGTTGACAGAAATTTCTCTTAGCAATCTTTGATAGCTTGGATCCTTCACTGCCTCTTCTTTAGCCATTTCTATGAGAGGATTACTGGGCATTGAAATCATTGTAGTAAGAGTTCTAGACCTAGAAGGTTCCTCTAGGATTAGAGCATTAAGAAATGATTTACAGCTTAGGACATCCGTAGTCACATTCTCCTTGCCTAGTCTATACTTGATTTCAAAGTCAAATTCCTACAAGGTCTCAATTCATTGGCGTTGTCTCATATTGAGATTTGGTTGAGTAAAAATCCACTTTAGGATTTTTTGATGACTAGAGAAAACCTATTACCAAGTAGGTAATGTCTCCATAATTTAAAGGCATGAATTATAGCAAGTAATTCTAGGTCATGTGTGGCATAGTTTCTTTCGCGGATCTTTAATTTTCTTGAAGCATAGGCCACTCGATGTCCTTCTTGCATAAGCATAAAACCCAAAGCAAAAGAGCTTGTGTCAGTTATGACTTTGAATTCTTTGCTTAGGTCAGGTAGCCTTAAGATAGAGGCAATTACCAAACTCTACTTAAGCTTCTCAAACCTAGATTTTTCGGCTGACATCCATGTAATGGAGACCTGCTTTTTGAGAAGGTCGGTGAGAGGTGTGGTGATTGAGGTATAGTCTTTAATGAAGACTCTATACTAGCTCGTTAGCCCTGGAAAGCTTTGCACTTCCTTGACCGTTGTCTAGCCGTTGTCAGGGGTGGCTAGTCTTGTATATCTCGAACCTTGGCAGGATCCATTGAAATGCCATTTGCCGATACTATGAATCCTAGATATTCAATCTGCTTCTTGAAGAAGGCACATTTCTTCTTTTTAGCATACAATTTGTGGCTCTCATTGTTTCAATGAACTATTTGTAGCTGTGGTCCATGGTCTTCTTCATTCTTGAAATATGTTAAGATATCATCAAAGAAGATGAGGACGAAGTCGTCAAGGTAGCATCAGAAAGTGTCTTGCATCAACCTGTTGAAGTGGCAGGAGCATTTATTAGCCCAAATGATATCACAATAAACTCATAATGACTGTACTTTGTGTTAAAAGCAATTCTAGGGATGTCTTACTCCCTAATTCTTATTTGATAATAGCCTAATCTAAGATCGATCTTTGAAAATAAAATTTCTCCTTGAAATCAGTCAAGTAACTCATCTATCCTAGGAATTGCATATTTGTTTTTCACTGTCACCTAGTTTTAATCCATGGTAATCCAATACAAAAGCAGAATGTTCTATCTTTATTTTTCTAAAATAGTATCGGGGTTCCCCATGGTGAATTACTTGGCCTGGATGTATCCATGTTCTAACAGCTACTTGAGTTGTTATTTTAGCTCAATGGCTTCATGAATTAACATTCAGTAGGGCTCTTTGGCGATGGGGGTAGCGCCTAGAATGAGTTGAATTTTGTGATCTACTTCCCTTGCTAGTGGAAGCTTTGTTAGTCTTCTAGAAAAACATCCGCATATTCTTTTAGCCAAGATGGTTGATCCTTGGCTTCACTATCCTGCTCGGCCTTGTTGAGTTTAATTAGATAGACGTGTAATCCTTTCTTCAGTCCTTTTACTATTCGGGAGGCTTTGGCCAGCTGAACCTTAGGGTTTCTTACTTCTCCCTCAGTTGTCACTTGTTCTCCCTTTGAGTTTTGGAATGTGATTTGGCCCTTTCTACAATGGATATGGGCATTATTTGAATTAACCAATCCATTCCTAGCAGGCATTCATAAGCCCTGAGGTTCATAATTTGGAAGTTCATTTTAGAAGAATTGCCACCCAAGCTAAATTTGACCTTGCTAGTTTGTTGTGTTGATAGAACTTCTTTGTTGTTTGCCACCCAAGCTAATTTTGACCTTGCTAGTTTGTTGTGTTTATAGAACTTTTTTAGCATTTGCTAACTCCACAAGCATTCTAGGTGCAAGAGTAGTGCTTATGCCTAGCCTTTTCACACATTTTTGTTATACAAAAGAGTGGGTACTTCCACAGTTAATTAAAATTCAAAAGGGTTTACCTTGATAATTTGCTAGTGTTTGAATTATTGAGAATTGGCAATTTGGACCCTTCTTATTGAGAACAATGTGTACTCTAGCTCTTTCCATATCGAATTCCATTGTGGGATCTTTATCATTACTAACCTACTTTAGGTTTATTCCAGTAACCTTTCCTTTGGCATCTTGGCGCTGCCCACGCAAAACTATCCTTGGCCAAGCTTCAGGCACTACCCCTTGAAATGTCCTCGTTCCTTGCAATAGAAGCACCTTGGAGCCTTGTTGTTCCTCCCTGTGGGTATAAAGCTTCCCATTGCATTTGATTTGGCCTTCTTTGTCTTGTTTGGTTGGTACTACCCTTGCGCTCTTTTTGCATAACCTTGGAAGTTGCCCTTATTCTGACTATTTCTGTTTCAAATTTTTACATTCTTTGGCCTTTGTTTGATCTCCTGAACTATTGGAGCTACTCCAATGAATGCATATTGTAAATTTGATGGCCTCATTGATTCAAGACGCATATTCAGGGGCAGATTTAGACCATTGCAAAATTTGGATAATTGATGTGAAATGTCCATTGTAGGTACATAGTTTAGAAGTGTTACGAATTTGGAGTAGTAGGCTTCTAGGCTTAAGTTTAACTACTTTAGATTGAAGAACTTGTTCATCTTCTGGGCTTGATATGTAGGCGTAAGATATCTCCCACGCACAACGTCCTTAATCTTGTCCCAAGTGATAGCGCTTTCTAACATTATTTGGTCCTTGGACCACTATTTCCACCAAAGACGAGCATTTCCTATGCATTTTTATTTGGCGATCGTGGCTTGATTTTTGATGGTGCAGTTCCTGCGGCAGCACTGAAATAGTCTTCCATAGATTCTATCCATGTTTTAGCTTCAGTTCGAATGTCCCTCCCTTTACCATCAAACTCCGGTGGCTTGTACTACTTGAGAATAAATTTCTTCTCTTGAGCTTCTATAATATTGAGATTCGGGGTGACGTTCTGAGGAATTATGCAAATTTATGATCAATTTTCTCTCCAACCATATTAAAAAAAGATGTTTACTTACTTAATCTACCTCATTAATTTAGGAAGGAAATTACCACTTGTCCTTCAATAATGATCAGGGTTTATACTTCAAAAGGAAGTTTTAATTTTAATCAGAAAAAAATCTCATCAAATGTATAATATCTATCCTCTATTTCCAATTTATCAAACAGATGGACAAAAATAATTCTTTATGTCAATAGGAAGGAAGTACATTATTTGAGTATTTCAAGAGCTCATGTTATTCTTGGAAATGCTGAGAAATAGACAAATGATGTATGCTCCAGGAAGAGATGACTTGAATCCCATATGCACAGTGAGGAGAGTGAAACAACCCAACTACTATAAAGCATTGTACTTGCAAGATGAGTAACGTAACACGATGGTAATTTTATCCTTTCAGTTGAGAGTATTAGTCATTGTCCAACCACACAAGATTGTGTTTATGAGTCCAAGCTAATCAATCTTGGAACCTAATTCACTTGTGTGACATTCCATCTTCAACTCTATGTCTTCATGAGTTCACTCTATCTCTTCAAGCCACCATAGCCATGCTCTAGATCCATTCTTCCGACATGGTATCAAAGCTTAGCTGAGCATGGCCCAGCTCAATCTATCTCTCCTCTCTTCCCTCTCAAGCCTTCTCAACTTTAGTTCAACTCAATGCTAGTTGATGACCTCATTTTTCATCTCTATCTTCACTTGACATTTTATGGCAGCCATAACCAATAGCACCCTACCTATTTGGAGGCCTTGGATCTAGCCAAAGAAGAGGAGATAGCTCATGCTTTGAACTAAGAAAATCTTCTCCTACTCAGGGTGCTTCAGGTTAGCATATCGAACCTTGGCATTGGCCTCCTCCCTGCTTGACATTGTGTGTTTCCCATGTCGCTGCCCAGAATTACGCCGATTTTGGTTCGTACAATCAATTTGTCCTCCACGTGTTGCAATCTACCCTACTAGCATAGGGATTTTGAAGCCTATCTCCCCAACAATTATTGTCCCGAATAATTGCGTGTATAATCTGCTACAGTCCAAAAATTAGTCACCTGTTCCTGTAAACCCTAATTCCACCATAGCCACTTCAACTACAAGCGCATTTCTCATCTCACTCTTTCATTGTTTATAGCACATTGAGGTCACTACCACTCATGTTTACTTCTCCAGCAATGGCAATCTCCAAGAAAAAGATTTGGAAGTTCAAGCATCAAACTTCCACTACATAGTATCTCTTGATACTGGCTAATGTTGTTTAACACTATTACATGTATCTCTTGACACATTGAGGAGCAGCTCCTTTGCTAGCTGAATTGCTACTAATAAAAAATGGTAGAGCTTGAGAAAATAGCTAAATTCAATGATGAAGACTTTCATGCCTTGAAAGAGAAAACCATGTATCACCTTATGCGAAAGGACTTGTGGGACATGTTTGAAGATGATGCAAATAACAAGAAGGAAGATGATGAAGATGGATTCGTTGAAGAAGACCAGCTCAAGACAAAGGAGTGGAAAAAGACGAACAACAAGGCTTTAGGCATCATTGCCTGGGGACTAATTGATGATGTGCTACATCATATCTTTAGCACTAGAGATGCTAGAACTTCTTGGGAGGAACTTGATAGAATGTTTAGTACCCAAGCAAAGAATTCAAAGGTAAAAATTACTAATGCAGTTTTATAAACTGGATATAAAAGATAGTGCTTCCATGACCATACACATTAACAAGTTCAAGAGCCTAAAAACCTAGCTTGCAACTCTTAAGAAGAATATTGATGAAGATGAAGCAATGGCCGTACTGCTTGTAAGTGTAAACAAGGATCCATATGAGAATCTTGTGTCCACCCTAAGTAATGTTCCAAGTCTCTCACTTAAAGATATTGAGCACTCTCTTCTTAATGAAGAGAACAAACAGAAGAACAATAATGCAAAAGGTGGTATTCCATCATCTAGGGAAAATCTCTTATACACCAAAGGAGCTGTTGGACCTAATGGAAGAGGTCGAGGATTCAATACTAACAACAAAAATCAGATGACATATCATTATTGTGGTAAGATTGGCCATATAGCCAGTGAATGTTTCCACAAGAAAAGAGCACAGTAGATGCAAAATGATCACCACCAGAACCAATTCATGAAAGAAGAAGAAGAAGAAGATGCTTCCGCTGCCATCAACAATTCTAACAGATTGTTCTAAGGAATTTTTTGTATCTTTCATATATTTTTTTCCTTAGTGGATTTATATGTTTCCCTTATTTGCTTTGTAAAAACCCTTGCCAAAGATGTAAAGTTTCAAGCTTTAACTTGACTAGGCTACCTATTGTCAAGATTGTGGGAGAGAAGGAAGGAGTCTCACTTGTAGCTTTCTTGCTTGCACAATGGGGGAATACACACATAGGTGGAGGCTGAAAACTGTTTTCCTCTTCTTAGTTGTATAAGCCAAAAGAACTCTAGTACAAGGAAATAGAAGAACCCTATATATGGGTCTCAAACCAAACTCAACTAACTAAGGTGGCATACTAACTGAGCCACGAACTAGAGTAGATAAGGATAGCTATCATGTAGCTCTTATTCATGGGCGGTGTACCAACCGCATCTGCAATTGACAAGTAGGTGACATAAATGCACAACGGTCACCCTGGCATATCACAAGTGGAGCTCGATATCTCAACACTCCCCCTTGAGCTCAATCCCAATTCCTGCACACCAAGCAAGTCTCTGAACTTGCGCAGCTTCTCTGCGCCCAATGCCTTTGTAAATATGTCAGCTACCTAATCCTCTGTGCTGACATAAACTAGATCAATAAGACCTAGTAAAACCCTCACCCGCACATAGTGATAATGCACCTCAATGTGCTTTGTTCTAGCATGATAGACTGGGTTATTTGCCAAGTGTATACTACTCATGTTGTTACAATAAATGACAACTAGCCCATCTGTAGGCTGATGCATATCATAAAGTAGGTTATGCAACCAAGCTACCTCACATGCAGCCATTGCTGCACCCTTGTACTCAGCCTCTGTGCTGGACAAGGCAATTGTAGGCTGTTTCTTGCTGCTCCAAGTGACTGTAGCACTCCCAAAAGAGAACACATATCCACTGGTAGATCGTCTATCAGAAATGCTACCAGCCCAATCAGCATCAGTGTATCCATGCAACTGTATCTGAATCCCAGTCTCATAAAATAGTCCATACTGCAATGTGGACTTCACATACCTGAGTATGCGTCTAGCTGCATCCAAATGTGGTTTCCTTAGAGCCTTCATAAACTGACTTACCAATCCAACAGCATAGCTCAAATCTGGCCTGGTAATAGTCATATAAATCAAGCTTTCGACTATGCGTCTGTACATAGTAGGGTCTTCCAGAAGCTCACCTGCATCTACGCTCAGCTTCACATTTTGCTCCAAAGGAACTGAAATAGGCTTACAGCCTGTCATCCCATATTTGGACAGCATGTCCAATCCATACTGCCTCTACAAGAGCTGTATCCCACTTGGTGATCTAATCACCTCAATGCCCAAGAAATAACGCAGCTCTCCCAAATCCTTCATCTCAAACTTCTACTTCAATAGCATTTTCACATGAAGGATATCTTCATCACTGTCACCTGTCATAATCAAATCATCAACATAAATTACAAGTAGCATAATACATTTCTCTGTTTTTCTCACATAAAGTGAGAAATCTGCCTTGGAAATCTGAAAGCCAATAGTGACAAGATACTGTCCTATCTTGTCAGACCATGCTCTAGGTGCTTGCTTCAAGCCATACAAGGCTTTCTTCAACCTGCAAACAAACTCAGGATGAACAGCATGCACATAACCTGGTGGCTGCTCCATATAGACCTCTTCTTGCAAATCACCATGCAAGAAGGCATTCTTTACATCCATCTGATGTAAAGACCATCCCTTTGATGCAGCCATAGCAATGACTGCTCTTACGGTTTCCATCCTTGCAACAGGACTGAATGTTTCTTCATAGTCAATGCCATATGTTTGTGCATACCCCTTGACTACTAATATTGCCTTATATCTGTTCACAGAACCATCTGCATTGTGCTTCACCTTATAAACCCACTTACAGCCAATTGCATTCTTACCTTTAGGCAAATGTACCAATTCCCATGTAGCATTTGCTTCCAAGGAATCTATTTCTTCATCCATGGCTTTCTCCCATTTTTCTTTTCCCATGGCTTTCTCAAAAGAAGTGGGTTCTGGTTCCTGTATCACTTTGACCATATATGCATAGTGAATGGCTGTAAATCCATCATATTTCAGCCTATCCACAGGATACCTAGCTCTCGTAGACCTGCGCAAAGTAGGTTTACACCCAGGTGCTCTCAAAACATCCCTGGTCTTCCTTACTCCAGGTGTAACAATAGAAGGAATACCCAACTCATCATCAATGCTCTGTTCTGAGCCACTGGATTCACCATCCACATAAGAGTGACCTGCATTCACATCAAACATGGGCTGATCAACCTTCTCTTTTCCTTTTCGTGATACTTGCATACCACTATCTGCATTGCTTTGAGAAGATTCTCCTGATCTCAATCTGCCTGTCCATGGCGAAGAATATGAACCACTGCTAGAGGACACTCCAGGTCCACTAATATTTTGTGACTGCTGCTGTGAATTCTGTGCAGCATTACCATTTTGTGCATCTACATCATCAATCACATTTACTGGTTTATACCAGCTGCTCATCTCATCAAAAACAACATCTCTGCTCACTGTAAACTTACGAGTAGAAGGGTTATAGCATCTATACCCTTTCTGCTCTGTAGAGAGTAACCAATAAAGATGCACTTCTCAGCTTTTGGATCCACTTGGATCTCAACTCATCTGGCACATGAACATAGGCAATGCAACCAAAAATTTTCAAATGAGAAATATCTGGTTTCCTACCAGTATATCTCTCCTCTAGAGTCATCCCGTGTATTGCTGCAGTGGGAGTCCTGTTCATTATGTAGACTGCTGTAGCAACTGCCTCAGCCCAATAAAAATCTGGCAGGTCTTTTTCATTGAGCATGGCATGAGATACCTCTCCAATATGCCTGTTTTTCCTTTCTGCAATTCCATTTTGTTGTGGGGTATGACTGCATGAATATTGCTGCTTTATGCCATGCTCCTGCAGGAACCTTGCAAACTCATTTGAGAGGTACTCTCCCCCTCCATCTGACCTTAGGCATTTTATTTGCAGGCATGTTTCTTTTTCAACCATAGCTTTAAGAGTTTTGAAATGCCCAAAAACTTCACTTTTCTTTTTCATAAAATACACCCAAACTTTTCTGCTATAGTCATCAATAAAAGTGACAAAATAATGACAGCCTCCAAGAGATGCAGCTTTAGTAGTCCACACATGAGAGTGGATTAATTCCAATGGCTTCTCACTCTCTTGAACATGTCTAGGAAATGGTTTCCTTGCCTGTTTTCCAAATTGACAGGCTTCACATACCTTATGCATTTCTGCAACCTTGAATTTAGGCAATCCTGCAACAATATTTTGGGCCTGCATTGATTTAAGTCGCTGTACATTAACATGACCAATGAGTTTATGCCAGATATCAATATCTGCAACTACACCAGTTCCATGTGCAAACATTGTTGCACTCAATTCAGGCATGTCTGCATCCAACGTAAACATTCTGCCCTTCTTCTTTCCTTTTTCTATCAAGTGACCTTTATTTTTCATATCCTCAACAAAGTATCCATGAGGATTAAATCTGACCTACAAGCCCTGCTCAACTATTTGACCAACAGAAACTAGATTCTTGGTGATATTCGGGATATGAAATACATCGGACAAGTATTTCTTTTTCCCATCCTGCATAGACAAATGAATTTTTCCAATCTGCACAATAGGATGTGCAGTATCATCACCAGTCTCCACAAATCCTGGTTTTTCCATTTTCCTTACATCCTCCATCCATTTTGCATGACCTGTCATGTGGTTTGATGCACCTGAGTCAACATACCACACATCGTTGCTTTCTTCTACACTTGTCACAGAATTGTTCATGTGCTGCACCATAAACAAATGCTCATTTCTATCATCACCCTGTCTACTAGAAGATGCATAATTCCCTTGTTGCAATTTTCCATTCATGATGTCATTCTGCTTTTTATAGCAGTCTTTAGCCATATGACCCATTTTACCACAACAGTAGCATTCAACATTGTTGTTTGCATTTTGGCCTCTTTGCCAACCACCACGACCTCTTTGGCTCCCCCTGCCTCTAGAGTTACCACGTCCTCCTCCATAGGACTGGTTTTCTTGAGTTTGCTGTATATTTTGATTTCTACCACAGCCTCCAGATCGGCCTCCTCTACCTCTGCCTCTACCTCTTCCAACATTTGAGTAGAAGACAGCTTCTTTTGAAGTTCCTCCTGAAGAAGATGCACTACCATTTCTCTGCTCCTCAGAAATTAGAAGAGCAATCAACTCCTCAAAATCAAGAAATCTTTCACGGACGGAAATGGATGTTCGAAACTGTGCATAATCCTTTCCTAGACCATTCAAGGTCACAGAAACTAAATCATCATCTTCCACTAGCGACCCAATGGAAGCAAGTGCATCTGCAATCTTCTTCACCTTCATGTGGTAGTCATTGATGCTCATATTTTCTCTTTGCACATTATGCAACTCTTGCTTAAGCTGCATTTTCCTGGCTTGTGTATTCGTGCTATACATTTTTGACAAAGTATCCCATGCCTCCTTTGGTGTACTTGCATCTTGAGTATGCACAATCATAGAGTCTGAAATGCTAATAGACAGCCAGTACATAACTTTCCTGGCTCTCTCATGCCATGCTTTAAATGCCTGCATTTGCTGTGGATTGGGAACATCAGGAAGAACTGGTTCTTCTTCATTTCCTACAACAAATTCCCAATATCCTTTTCCCATAAGGAAATTCGTCATTCTAAACTTCCATGCTTGGAAGTTGTTCTTGTCAAGCTTTTCAGTGACAATCTGTGAAAGAGAATCAGACGCCATTACAGAACACTGCAAAAAATTCTGTCACTACAAAGAACACAGCTACAACCTCACAAGGGCAAATCTGCAAAAATGACGAAAGTGGTATTTGACCACACAGTCACTTCCTAGTGACGATTTTGCATCAACAGGCAACAAGGATGATTCTGTAACTCCCAATGTCTCTGCACACAGGTATACGATGCAATTTCTACAGTAACTTTTCACCGACCTGTAGAACAGTGGTTGCACAGCATAAAAATGGGCCTTTTCCTGAGTGCGTGCAGAAAACTTCCACCTCCAAAATAGGCCCCGAAATGGCCTCAAATAAAAAAAACAGGGTCATCGAGGGCTGAAGACCTTGCCCACAGTATATACTGCCCTCTTGCTTCACCGCAAAGGGCGTCTCAACCTGAGACAATGCACTCTTGCACTTCCTGACTGTGCTACCTGCAGAGACTTGCTCCCAAAATAGAAAATGAAAGGAACACTGCTCCTCTTACTAGAACACCACGAGCTTGGCTTGCTTTCTTGAGCTCCTTACCACGAACAAGGCTCTGATACCATGTCGAGATTGTGGGAGAGAAGGAAGGAGTCTCACTTGTAGCTTTCTTGCTTGCACAATGGGAGAATACACACACAGGTGGAGGCTGAAAACTGTTTTTCTCTTCTTAGTTGTGTAAGCCAAAAGAACTCTAGTACAAGGAATTAGAAGAACCTTATATATGGGTCTCAAACCAAACTCAACTAACTAAGGTGGCATACTAACTGAGCCACGAACTAGAGTAGATAAGGATAGCTATCATGTAGCTATTATTCATGGGCAGTGTACCAACTGCATCTGCAACTGACAAGTCGATGACATAAATGCACAACGGTCACCCTGGCATATCACGAGTGGAGCTCGATATCTCAACACCTATGAGTTAGTCTCCCGGGCCATGTTATCATGTGGGGGGGGGGGGGGGAAGCCAGCAAGTGTAGGAACTCATCATTTGAGGGGGGTGTTGAGAAATAGACAAATGATGTATGCTCTAGGAAGAGATGTCTAAATCCCATATGCACAGTGAGGAGAGCGGAATAACCCAACTACTATAAAGCATTGTACTTGCAAGATGAGTAATGTAACATAATGGTAATTTTGTCCTTTCAGGAGAGTATGAGTCATTGTCCAACCACACAAGACTATGTTTATGAGTCCAAGCTAATCAATCTTGGAACCTAATTCACTTGTGTGACATTCCATCTTCAACTCTATGTCTTCATGAGTTTACTCTATCTCTTCAAGCCACCATAGCCATACTCTAGATCCGTTCTCTTGACAGGAAAAGGTTCTTCTACCATAATTTAGGCATGGCATTGCGATACATCCATCACATAGTAATTAGGATTCTGAGCATAGGTATCCAGAAATCTATATTTTAGGGGAAGATTAGATAATCCATCTTTCTTGTAGTTGTGGCAATCGGAGCGTCCTACAACCATGACTCGATCAACTGATATAACCCTTTTTAAATTTGACATGTCGCCCTCTAGTGAACATGTTTGATTTTACCTTGGCTTCAAGAAGAGATAAATCTTGGCAACCTTAAGGGCTTCCATCCACCTTAACCTCTTTAAATTATTATGGAGATAAGCAAGACGGTTTGCGTCAATGTAACAATACCCTCTGCTTAACATCTATCGTCTTTCGTAATACAAGGGCAAAGGATTGTATATCTGATCTAATATTCACATCATCTGGTTTCTCTATTTGAAACTAGAGGAGTGCATTGCTAACGTAAACATAACTTGGAAAATCAAGAATTGTTTCCAAGGTTCGTCTTTCTGCCAAAAATCAAGAACATATATTAATAAGAGAAGATTTTCACTATTAAAAAAAAAAGATATTTTATTCTATAAATATAACTAGTTTATTTACATGCATTATGTCCTACATCAACGTGCACTTTGATACCAAAGATAACATGCCCGCCCGAGCAATGACATGTTCTTAGTAGCCCATCAAGAGATGTCCTAGGAAGTGCCGTCTAGGATTTTGATGAAAACCCTCAGAGTTTGCTAACTAGGCTCACTTGAGTCTACCCCGAGTCTTTCTGGTCAAATCTATTACTAACGCTTGATTAGTATTAGCCATTCAAGATTCCATTCCTTATAGGAAATGCTAACTGAAACGGACTTACGTTGTGTTGGGTTCAAGAGAATGGGAGAAGTATGACACTTTAATCCCTTCTACCCAAGGTTCTAAAGTGATGCGAGTCAGGCTTTTTGATCCCTAATGGTCTATTAAAAAAATGTGATTTTTATTCCTTCTTAGGAAAGCTCCCAACCTTAGGTTTGGATCTGCCATCCTCCTGCTTTCCTTGAGAGAGTAGTTTTAGTTACCTGATTGCCTACCACTTTAGGTTCAATATATAAGAACGACTTCTTTGAATTATCTCATGATATAAATTCGTCAATTCCTTCTTAATAGTTCCTTTCAAAAAAATGACTTTTTACAAATATTTTCTTGTTCAAAGTGTTGAGCTAAAAATGCATTAGCTTCACTTAAACAGTCCCAACACATGCTTAATCAATGAAGTAACCTTGTTTATTTAAAAGAAATATGTTCTTAGAGAGTGGCGTAAGCACAAACCCACTTGGGAGGGCCCAAACTTTCTATGAATACGTATGTTGCCCTCCATTTAGTGACAAATCTCTTTTTTGCAGGTTTTAGGTGTTTTCAACTTGTTGCCCACACCCCTCTCACGGAGAACATTGCAGTCTCAGCTGTCCCTTGCTGTCATCTACACTTGGCACATGTTTCCAACCTTCCACTCACAGTTTGTAGCTGTATACAGCAGAGCGATTGTTGTTGATCACTCTTCATTCAGAAAATGATCTCATTTTTGCAGATTTCAGGTATTTCAGCTTGCTGCCCACACCCTGGATGCAAAGGACATGGTGGTACAAGCTGGCCACTACTGTCTATAACAGTCTGACACATGTTTCTAGCCTACCACACATTGCTCGGACCTAATTTTAGGATACTGATGATTGATGCTATTGGTTTTTCTTGCGTTTTTAGTCTTTCTCTCTCCTCCACTGCTGTTTGCATCAGATCCAACCTTCTTTGACTATGTTTGCTAGTGTTCGATATCCAGAGGTTGCCTTGTTGCGATTTGGGATCTGTTCGGAGTACGATACACTCTCGAGCTCATTACCCCTACCCTGATCCTTGAGACAGGAGTTCATAGTTTAGTATTCATTCACTGCATAGTGTGTTTGTTGCATGAGCATTGTATATTCAACAGTCATATCACTTCATTTATTTTATGTGTTCATTGTCTCTGAGTTACCCTAACCCTAAATGTGTTATTTTATCAATTTGTGCTTTGTCGTATGGTTTTTATTTGTGTTTGTGTGTTAGGGTATTTCTTTACGTGGTAACAAAGCCTAGTACTCTCTGAGAAACCTAGGCCTTTGATCTGAAAGCTCTTTACAGAAGCAAGCACAATAGTAGGTTCAAATGACTTCAAACACAACAATACCAATTCAGTCTCTAGAACAACGTATGCCGAGAAGAGAGAGAGTGGAAAGAACAACTTGGTCCATAAAGTTTTGACATGGTGGAAGACACTTTTGACAACACGGAAGAAAGGCTATACAAGCTTTCCATTGAAGAATATCACGTGATCATGGACTTTAGACAAAAGAAGATTGAGGAGCTCAATGGAAGGATTGCCCTTCAGGAGAAGCTTCTTAATGAAGCTATGCATGAACTCTCTCTTCAAATGTTGCGCATAAATCTGATGATATTGCAGGGCCATCAAGACCTCCATCATAGATGGGCTCCCTGTTGGAGAAAGAGATCCAGAGTATGTTCCATTCTTTTATCCTCTTCCATCCACTCCGGTGCAAGGTACTTTAGATTCATCTTTTGTTCCTTTGTCCTTTAACTCTTTTGCTTTGCAATATACTAGTAGAAATCATGAGAAAGATAGAGTACAGTCCATTGACTAGGAAAAGGTTCTCTTGAGGACCAATTCTTGTATGTTAACACATGTTGTGGGGATTATAAGAAAAAGCTAGGTACCTCTTCCTCCACCCTTCTTTCTTTTCAGTTTACTTCTCAAAATCAAAATTAAATTGGTATTCCTATTTATACATTGCATGGTGCATCATCATCATCATCATTTCATTTTCAATCACTCATTAAATGGGAAAAATGAACAAAATGCATATGCACATTTCACACTACAAATTCAAAACCCACCCATCCCACCACATTCTTCTACTTCTTCTACACTTCCATTTACACCATTCACATTCCCTTTTTAAACACCTCATGTTGCACATCACACCACACCGGGGGTTATGGAGACATAGGCATCGCCTTTAGGACCTTATCCTTTCCTTAGTCGGGTGGTGTTCCACCTTCTTCTTACACACTTTTGGGATTGTAGCCTGGGCCAAGCATGCATTAAATGACAAGACTCGTTTCAACAGGTCAAACTTTACCACTTGGTCGAATCTGATGAGACATGTCCTTGACTCACAGAACCTATGGGATCTTGTGTAGGGGTTGGCACCCCAACCCGATCATCCCACACTTGTTCCATATGAGGTTGTTTGCTCATGGAAGGCTAGGAATGCCTTCGCTATTGTCAAGCTGATGCAGGGATTATTGCCTGAGTTTTATTCTCAACTTCAGCATTTTGACTTAGCATCAGAGTGATGGGCACACTTGAGTGATCGCTATGCGGCTCAGGATAGGACTTGTCATATAAATCTTGACCATGAGCTTCAAAATTTCAAAATCTTTGACCAGGATGGCTTGAAAGTCAAGTTATCTGAGTATCAATGTCTTCTTGCCGAATCCTCCACTACAGGGACTCCGCTGTCCTCTGACGATCAGGTCACACTGTTTCTAAACAAACTCGCCCCAAGAAATTCGTCAATTTTGTGGAAAGTATAGTTTCCAAGTCCATTATGCCTACTTTTTATCAATTTAAATGTCAATTGTTGCATTATGCACAGTTGTTCAATCAATTTCATATGAATACTACCTTAGAGGGGGCTCTTGTTGCTCATTCTCAGAAGGGGCAATAAGGGAAGGGTAAAAAAAATTAGACTTCCACTAAAAAACAAAATTAGTCCAGGGATGCACAAGGAAACTCCCAGTCATAACTCAAACCCAAGTGGAAGAATGTACCTAAAAAGAATAGGTATTATCAACCTTGTTAAAAGGATGGCCATTTTGATGACGAGTGTCGATCAAAGGCAAGAAGCACAACACCAAAACCTAAGCCTCGGACCCCCTCCCCTCAATCGGGCAACCCCCAGTAGCAGGGGAGGTAGGGTGATGGCAAGGGGTAGTTCATTAGGGCCAAAAACGTTTCAAAAACGGCACTTGTAAGAAAATGATTAAGTTACTAATTAGTTGAGGTTTTAAAATAATGAACCCTCCAAATTTAGCCATTCAAACGTGATTAATGAGAGAATTTATTATTCATGTAAGAGGTCAGTCAGTAAATGCCTAAGGACGTTAACTCATGTAAGAGATCACTTTTTGGCCATTATTCTTTCTTTTTGAATATTCTACTATCACGTTTCCCACCAAAATCATGCTTCATTTTTCGTCTACATTCATTTGAATCATCGTTATCTCCTCTTCACTTTGTTTCTTAGTTCTTAAAGCAGATTTTACTCTGTCATAAAATTTCTCACCAAAATCACGTTCGGTTCTTACCAGCAGTTTGCATTAGTCTCCCTTTGTCTCCCTTCGTCTCCTTTCACAAAATCTTGAGAAGGTGATCAACAATCAAAAGAGTCTCTACACAGAGGACCAATACCACTTACTTGCCGATTGAGCTATAGAGATATGGTCCTCCATGGACTTGAGACGAGATCATCTCGTTAGTTTTCAGCAGACCCAAGTAGGTTGGGACATCCAAGCTGCATCTTTACTTTGACCCCTAAGACATCCATTCTGTAAGATTTTGTTTCAACTAAATCCAAGCTTTTTCTTCAATCTCTTCAATTTGATTTATAAGAAAATGGGTAAAAGAGTCCCATGGTGTTGATACAAATTGGTAGGGATAGATATACTAAGGATAATCCTCAAGCTAATAGAATAGAAAGTGAAAAATTTCACCTTGATCTTAGCACTTGAAAATAGAATATCTTCATTATACAGTGTTGTAATATCAACTTTTTAGCAAGCACTAATGGATAAGACAAGGATACTATATTATAATTAGAAGAAAGGAAGTACTTTGATTTGTGGGAGAAAAAAATATTTACCTAGTAATAGATTAAAAACGTTTATTATTCAATTTTTAGTCTCTTAAAATATAAAAAATATTAAACAAGTAATAGATAGAAGTATTAGTGATATTGTGTATCATATCAACTTTAGGACTAAGACGATTTTATGTGTGCAGGATGCTTCGAAGAATATGAAGGATACAACTTCTTACTTAATATTAGCTCTTGGGAGTCTTTTTCTCATCATATCCTCAACTATGATTAGCACTATGGGGTTTCAAGTTTCAATATCCTCAATTGCGATTCTTATTAGCACTATCAGATTTCAATACCTAAATGGTGGCTTGATGTTATGGGATGATACTACTCATGCTATCATATCCTAGCAAATCTCTTAAGATCTCTTCCCTTGATTTGTAAGAAGAAATAGAAAGGACTTGACTCTATTTCTCTCTCTCAAAACTCTGATTCTAATGCACATGCTATCATATCCTAGCAAATCTCTTAAGATCTCTTTCCTTGATTTGTAAGAAGAAATAGAAAGGACTTGACTCTATTTCTTTTTCTCAGAACTCTGATTCTAATGCAGACTGATTTTATAATTGAAAGTATCACTACATTATTGATGCTTTATCCTTGTATATCTTTTTTCAAATGTAATATATCTCAATTTCACAAAAAAATGACCATCAAAATAATCTTTGTGATTATAGATCTCCTTTACTCTATAGCATTCATTATCTTATTTATTTTTTAAAAATAGTTTAAAGAGTATTATATGATGTTATACAAAGTTCTCTACATGAAATAACATGAACTTTTGACAAGTCAATGGAGTTAGATAAATAAATTATTAATGGATTCATTTATATAATAATATAAACTATTGATAAATCAACTGAGTTGAATAAATAAGTCATTAATAGTCAAATTCTTATATGAAACCCATGATAATAGATATAATTATTCAATATCTCTTCAATCTTTTTCTATAGCTCAAAAAGATAGAATATACTATTTAGTAAAGATAAACTATATTTCATAACTCTTCAAGAAGATACCCTCTCTAAAATAAAAATATATTAGTAAATTGATAGAATGATTAGCAAATAAGTTATTAAAAATATATATTATCTCAAAAATATATAACTATTCATATCTCTTGTATATTTTTAAAGCTCTTATAGAAGATAGAATACCTATAGCAAATATATACTAATGCAATATATATTCAAAAAGATAGTCTATTTTGGATCAAAATTATGTAATGATAGGTAGAAAAAAAAGTAAAGGAATAGCCCAAAAAAATTTAAGCTTTAGGATAATAGTCACATGTGACTCTCTCATAATGTTATAATCTTTATTTTTAATAAGACTTTACACCTATTTAAAAAATCCAAAAAAAAGCATAAAAGCATTAGACACTTAAATTTTTTTGGAAATTTTTAAAGAAATTTTTGAGCTCATTTGTTATTTTAAAGCTATTTTAAGAAAAAAAGAAGAAGATGATCCTCCTTATATGTTGTAAGGGATAATGGGAGTTGAGTATGAATGGTCTTGAGGGGAAGGGGAAACCCTAACCCCAAAAAAACACAAAAAAAAGGCCATCATGATATGGCGTGAATAGGGGGGTTGGGCCATCATGATATGGCATGAATAGGGGGATTGGGTGATTATGGCATAGGGGGGTTGGGTGATAATCACCCAACCCCCCTATTCAAGCCATATCATGATGGCCTATTTTTTATGGCCTTGAGGGGAAGGGAAAACCCTAACCCCAAAAAAGTATTTAAAAATCACAAAAAATAGACCATCATGATATGGCGCGAATAGGGGGGTTGGGTCATCACACAACCCCCCCATTCGCGCCATATCATGATGGCCTTTTTTTATGATTTCTTTGTGCTTTTTTCGGGTTAGGGTTTCCCCTTTCCCTTAAGACCATTCACACTCAGCTCCTCTTATCCTCTATAGCATTAGGAAGATTCACATGTATACACTCTCAATACCTCGTCCCCTTCCCCCCCCCAATGCCACATTGGATTACAAAGCATGACAAGATGCTCCCCCTTAATCCACAAAAAGATGCCTTTATAAATCAAGCTATAATAAAATGCAATATATATTGTTTCTCCTTGGCTTGGAAGGCTCACTTCCTTGAGCAGAAGAGGATCTAGATTGATTTGTTGGCTGATCAAGTACTCTAGGGGAGATTGGAACCTTGGCAGTTGTCTGCTTTGTCCTTGTCATCACTATTGCGCCGCCTAAGAAAATGATACGAAGAGTTTAAAAAAAACTATTTGCTGGTATGGTCGATACGACATGGAGAGGATAAGTTGATACGGCGCAAGAGTAGCAAAGCTAAATTTTCGTAGGGTCCTATTCGCGCTGTATTGTGGAGCAGCTCATACGGCGAGCGTGGCAAAGCATAATGTTTGGTACTACACTTCTGTAATATCTCCGCACAATAAAAGTTAGTTGGTTGGTTTGTAAGTTAGTTAGTCAATTAATAAGTTAGTAAGATTACTAACTAAAGACTAACTAACGTAAAAACTAACTAACATTAATTATTGATAATTTTTATTTAATTTAAAATATTTTATTTAGAAAAATCAAGAGTCGTAAATTCGATGTTTTTCTCGAATTCGCAAAGACCGTAGCTACCCTTCACGTAAATTGCAACGTGAACGAGGCTTATGAGTTATATTAATCACTAGGTTGATGTGTATAGTTTAGATGGTCCAAAAATATTAGATTTTGGGCAAAGCTAGTATATTTTAGATATTTTAGATATTATCCTTTAAAAAAAAAGATATGGAGATTTTTAGAACTAGATGTCATTTAAAAGAAAAGACAAGTGATATTTTAGTTAGTTTGAAGATTTTATAAAAAGAAAAATAAAAAAAAGTGAATGGCGAAATCGCGCTCGCCGCGATCGCAGTTTACAAGCAGTAGACAGCACTTCGAACAGAGAAAAAAAGAAGGAGTGAACTGAGAGCTTTCTAAACAAGTGTCTTGGGGTTTTACCCCCCTTTCGGAGCCAATGGAACCATCAGATTTATGATCTGAGCATCAGACCACTGATCTTTCCAAGATCCCCCTCCATAAAGAGCTCTACTTCTCAACCACAAGCCCTCTTCTCTAATTCACTATAAATACGGGGCATGGGAGAGGCATAGGAAGCATAAGGAGACCCCGAGAGGTTGCGAGAGAGAGATAGAGAGGAGGATACTCCTCCAAGAGATTGTGAGGAAGAGCTTGAAAGAGAGCTTGAGAGAGAGAAAGAGAGAGAGAGAGAGAGAGAGAGAGAGAGAGAGAAGAGTCACCCCGAGAGGCTGCAAGGAAGAGAATTAGCTCAATTCCTTCTATCTCGAGCCTTGACTTAACCATCTTCTCTTACGCTCTCCCATCTTGAATCTACTCCACCTTCTTAATCTCTTGAGTCTACCTGCGGACGATGTCCTCCAAGCAAGGAATGTTGCGTGCGGATGACAATCCCGCAACCAACAACAAGGCTTCGGGCAAAGGCATCACTATCAATCCAACTGCGGTTCCGGTCGTAAGTAATGTATTTTCAAATTGATTGATGTTTGCTTTGATTCTCGTATGAGATACGTTAGGCCCCATACTATTGCACGAGTATAGGTAATGGGGAAGGATAAATTCATCTCGCTTACTCGGAAGATGGGGTTTGTGAAGTGCACATATCAAGGGAAGATAATTGCACCTAGTTACATATGACTTATTTGCTAGTAGAGCAATTACAAGGAAGAATTAGTCAAACGTTATGAATGGCATAGTCGTCAAAAGAACGACATTAAAAGATTGGGCATAGAAATGCTGGATTAAAGTATAATCAAGGATTATAGATAGCATAATTGCTAAAAGAATATGACATTAAGAATCATGAATGGAGAAGTACTAGTTTAAAGTTTAGATACTTCAAAAGTACTTAGCCTAACAGGCCAAATACTAAGAAAAACTAGATTCTAGGTCAATGCGAGGCCTATTGGAGTCTAATTACTTGAGATCATCTCACACTTATCTTATCAAGTATTTATACGTTATGCCTATGACATGTTTGATATATGAGGTTAATTTTCTAGTTGCCTCATGACTTGACTCAGAGCTAGTACAAGAAATTGATCATAAGGGTTAAAGCTAGGATGTCTTGAGATCCGTTGGATAACGATGACTTTTGCCAATCCAAATTCAGGGTTGGGTTATCGATCAAGGTAAGTGACCTATAGAACTTACATCATGAATAGTGTTTGAACCCTTAACATATACCCTAGCCGAAGGAAGGAAGTGTTAAGAATATTTTTGCATAATATTGCTCTTAGATCCCAAGGGAAAGAGCAATTATGCAATGGGAAATATTATTTCATCTACTCTTGCATTGTTTGGGAAAGAATGCAATTGGTTTTGTTGGTTGATCAAACAATATCCTAAATGCTTTTACATTCAACTGGTTGTTAGTTGTTGTTTGGATGATTATTCCAAGTGCTTATGATTTATGGTAAATGCATGGCAAGGGTCTGTGATGACAAGTCGCCATGGGATTAAAGGAATGTTTTCTTAGAAAATGATATTAGGCTGAATGCCTTGTTTGTGCTTGATTCCTAAAGGATTTAATTAAGGAAGGATATATTGTACGGGTGGATCACCTCCATGGTCGCACCGCGTATTAACCCGAAAAGGGCACTGCTCGATTCATGGGCCAAAGGTCGAGTGGTGAAAAGGCCAACCACGGGAATGATGTTTCGCTCCTAGACAGCTTGTGGGTCAGTTGGAGCTCTGGACACCCCTTGCTAGGTCAAGAATGGAGTTGAAGACCTCCGTGGCCCCCAACATCTGGGCATGTTGGGAGATCCTATTCTAGATAAAGGATTGAGTTTTGGTGCCATGTGAATTGGACCAGTTACTTTTGCATGGCAGAAGAGATACTTCTGTTGGACAGAAGCGAAACATAATTTCTCCTGTACGGGCGGGAGACAAAGATTAACTTGAAGATAAGTTAAGGAACTTGTTTGATCTTGTTTGTCAATAGATTGCTTTGCTCTGTTTTCGTGTCTGTGCTATAATTTACGCGAACGAACCTTGTTCCCTAAAAGGCTTAATTAATGAAGCTGATTTTAAGTGTCACACATAAATGTGGTAGGACCTAATTAGAAAACTAAAGCTATTAAGGGAAGCGGGTGGGCGGAACCCCCGACGGGTCCATCCTATGGCAGGGTGGTCCCAGAGAACTGGGAGGCTTCTCACAAGTTTTTATCGTCATTCGACCTTTAGATATTGATAGGTTAGAACCCGATTCATGCTGTTTTAGGGGACCGGAATAGGACTATGCCTTATGGGCAGAGAGGTTGAGCAACACATCCCTCTCGTTTCCCATTCTCTTTGAACCAAGTGCGGCATAGATCTGCTTCGGGTTGGGTATCTCTGCGTAAAGTAGGATGTCCAAAACCCGATGCTAGAATGCTAATAGGAGACCTTGACAACTAGGAACCCGAATTTCAGGTCGATCCTAGTGGGTTCGGTCGTGAACGTTCCGTTGCGAGGCGGATTTGGGAAACCCTACGCGACAAAACTCGGAACATTCCCTGGGAGTGCCGTGCAGCGACGCTTAGATTCGTTTCTCGATAGACCGCTAAAAGAGTGCCTGGAAAGCCGATGGGCGGGCTCCTCACAGTTGGTATCAGAGCGAAATTTTGTAATGATACGTGATTGATTAATGTATGGTTTGTAGACATATCCTAAACAAAATAATCTAAGCAGTATGGCTTGATTGTTAGGCACCTTCTGCACCCACGAATGTTGACATGCAAGAGAAGAAATTCCTTCTCAAGCAAATTAAGATACCCGAGTTTGATGGAGAAGGGATAGACATTGCAGTAGAGGCAGAGATATGGATTGAGTCGATGGATGACTATTTCTTTGCTTCAGGAACTGCCTCTACCAATCAAGCAATGATAGCCAAACTTAAGTTAGTTGGCCAGGCTCGATTATGGTGGAAGCAATGGTGCAAAGATCAAGGTGTTTTTGAAGCCGCTGTTACTTGGGTTCAGCTGAAAGATGTTGTACGCAGACGATACCTTCCGCCAACCTACCAGACTTTGAAGATGAATGAATTCTTCAGGCTAAAGCAACTAGAATTAACTTTGGAAGCTTACTACTCAAAGTTTGTAACCCTACTAAAATACGCACCACCTATGGATATTGCGTAGCAAGTATCCAAGTTTTGCCATGGCCTAAACACTCCTCTGAACCACCGTCTTGAAGCAATGCATCCAACAGACTTGCAAGACACATTACTCCGAGCGAATCCAATCGTCCAAGAATTTAAATCGAAAAATTTTAGTAAAGATGACTCCCGAGATCTGGGTAAGAGATGCCATACATGTGGAGAGATAGGGCACATCCGTAGGAGATGTCCCTACCGTCAATGTTTCCATTGCAATGAGCTAGGACATGTCCAAGTAGACTGCCCTGACTTAAGTCCAAAAGATACGGAGTCTCCAAGAAAACGAAGTTACACAAGCGCAGTCTTCGGATATATAGAGGAATCAGATGAAGACGAATACTTAGAACCTACTACACCACTTTAGGATTATTAGAAATCCTAGAAATTTTGTCGACATGAAATACAACTTGTATTGGAATAAACTTTACTCTTGTAACTACAGTTAACTTGAGTAATATGAGTTGCGTCTATTTTGAGCCTAGAACTTGCAAATGATTAGAGATACTCTGGCAAGGAATGATTGGGTCTTACCAGAATGTCGAAGCTTGGAAGTATTCTTTAGTATTACAAGCAAAGCCAATTGTCCATGGAGCTCAGTCCCGAACTAAGGGCAGGACAATCTGGAAATGTAGTTTCCAAGATAAAGGACCACTCCAATCTGCTAAAAGAATCCTAGAACACTTTGGTCTAAAGAAGAAAATCCTGCCAAGGACAACCAAGAATCTTGTGACCACAAGTGATAAAGCTCTGCGCTGTTTCTATTGCAGGGAGTTAGGTCATTTCAAAAGGGAATGTCCAAAGCACCCTAAACACCGATGCTTTGAGTGCCACAACATTGGACATAACTATATCAATTGTTCCAATGGAGCTCGAAGATAACTTCAGCTTACAAGAAATAAGCCATACAAGCTCCAGTGATCTAGAATATACCAAGTGCTTAGGAAAAACCTAGAAGATATCCATGAGATGTAACTACAATAAATTTTCTATTGTAAACAAAGACTCAAATATATCAAATACCATAAGTTGTTTTTTTTCAAAAGACCGTATGTCTGTGAGAGATCAGAGTAGCACATCAGAAGCGTGGTGTTCCATAACCTACATATTCCAAGATGATACCCCTTGTTTCTCTCGAGATGAGGACATCTCGATTTCTCTAAGGGGAGGAGGATGTAATATCTCCGCACAATAAAAGTTAGTTGGTTGGTTTGTAAGTTAGTTAGTCAATTAATAAGTTAGTAAGATTACTAACTAAAGACTAACTAACGTAAAAACTAACTAACATTAATTATTGACAATTTTTATTTAATTTAAAATATTTTATTTAGAAAAATCAAGAGTCGTAAATTCGATGTTTTTCTCGAATTCGCAAAGACCGTAGCTACCCTTCACGTAAATTGCAACGTGAACGAGGCTTATGAGTTATATTAATCACTAGGTTGATGTGTATAGTTTAGATGGTCCAAAAATATTAGATTTTGGGCAAAGCTAGTATATTTTAGATATTTTAGATATTATCCTTTAAAAAAAAAGATATGGAGATTTTTAGAACTAGATGTCATTTAAAAGAAAAGACAAGTGATATTTTAGTTAGTTTGAAGATTTTATAAAAAGAAAAATAAAGAAAAGTGAATGGCGAAATCGCGCTCGCCGCGATCGCAGTTTACAGGCAGTAGACAGCATTTCGAACAGAGAAAAAAAGAAGGAGTGAACTGAGAGCTTTCTAAACAAGTGTCTTGGGGTTTTACCCCCCTTTCGGAGCCAATGGAACCATCAGATTTATGATCTGAGCATCAGATCACTGATCTTTCCAAGATCCCCCTCCATAAAGAGCTCTACTTCTCAACCACAAGCCCTCTTCTCTAATTCACTATAAATACGGGGCATGGGAGAGGCATAGGAAGCATAAGGAGACCCCGAGAGGTTGCGAGAGAGAGATAGAGAGGAGGATACTCCTCCAAGAGATTGTGAGGAAGAGCTTGAAAGAGAGCTTGAGAGAGAGAAAGAGAGAGAGAGAGAGAGAGAGAGAGAGAGAGAGAAGAGTCACCCCGAGAGGCTGCAAGGAAGAGAATTAGCTCAATTCCTTCTATCTCGAGCCTTGACTTAACCATCTTCTCTTACGCTCTCCCATCTTGAATCTACTCCACCTTCTTAATCTCTTGAGTCTACCTGCGGACGATGTCCTCCAAGCAAGGAATGTTGCGTGCGGATGACAATCCCGCAACCAACAACAAGGCTTCGGGCAAAGGCATCACTATCAATCCAACTGCGGTTCCGGTCGTAAGTAATGTATTTTCAAATTGATTGATGTTTGCTTTGATTCTCGTATGAGATACGTTAGGCCCCATACTATTGCACGAGTATAGGTAATGGGGAAGGATAAATTCATCTCGCTTACTCGGAAGATGGGGTTTGTGAAGTGCACATATCAAGGGAAGATAATTGCACCTAGTTACATATGACTTATTTGCTAGTAGAGCAATTACAAGGAAGAATTAGTCAAACGTTATGAATGGCATAGTCGTCAAAAGAACGACATTAAAAGATTGGGCATAGAAATGCTAGATTAAAGTATAATCAAGGGTTATAGATAGCATAATTGCTAAAAGAATATGACATTAAGAATCATGAATGGAGAAGTACTAGTTTAAAGTTTAGATACTTCAAAAGTACTTAGCCTAACAGGCCAAATACTAAGAAAAACTAGATTCTAGGTCAATGCGAGGCCTATTGGAGTCTAATTACTTGAGATCATCTCACACTTATCTTATCAAGTATTTATACGTTATGCCTATGACATGTTTGATATATGAGGATAATTTTCTAGTTGCCTCATGACTTGACTCAGAGCTAGTACAAGAAATTGATCATAAGGGTTAAAGCTAGGATGTCTTGAGATCCGTTGGATAACGATGACTTTTGCCAATCCAAATTCAGGGTTGGGTTATCGATCAAGGTAAGTGACCTATAGAACTTACATCATGAATAGTGTTTGAACCCTTAACATATACCCTAGCCGAAGGAAGGAAGTGTTAAGAATATTTTTGCATAATATTGCTCTTAGATCCCAAGGGAAAGAGCAATTATGCAATGGGAAATATTATTTCATCTACTCTTGCATTGTTTGGGAAAGAATGCAATTGGTTTTGTTGGTTGATCAAACAATATCCTAAATGCTTTTACATTCAACTGGTTGTTAGTTGTTGTTTGGATGATTATTCCAAGTGCTTATGATTTATGGTAAATGCATGGCAAGGGTTTGTGATGACAAGTCGCCATGGGATTAAAGGAATGTTTTCTTAGAAAATGATATTAGGCTGAATGCCTTGTTTGTGCTTGATTCCTAAAGGATTTAATTAAGGAAGGATATATTGTACGGGTGGATCACCTCCATGGTCGCACCGCGTATTAACCCGAAAAGGGCACTGCTCGATTCATGGGCCGAAGGTCGAGTGGTGAAAAGGCCAACCACGGGAATGATGTTTTGCTCCTAGACAGCTTGTGGATCAGTTGGAGCTCTGGACACCCCTTGCTAGGTCAAGAATGGAGTTGAAGACCTCCGTGGCCCCCAATATCTGGGCATGTTGGGAGATCCTATTCTAGATAAAGCATTGAGTTTTGGTGCCATGTGAATTGGACCAGTTACTTCTGCATGGGAGAAGAGATACTTCTGTTGGACAGAAGTGAAACATAATTTCTCCTGTATGGGCGGGAGACAAAGATTAACTTGAAGATAAGTTAAGGAACTTGTTTGATCTTGTTTGTCAATAGATTGCTTTGCTCTGTTTTCGTGTCTGTGCTATAATTTTTTTAAAGCATATAACTCTCTCTAACAATAAGTACCATTGTAAAGTCATACATATACTTGTGGAAAGAGAGTGCTTTTCAAATGTCTGCAGGACAATAGATTTAAAGATACTCAAGATAGATGGAGTGAATGTAAGTCTCTTTCATATTGTTGGTCTTTTTAGGGACCATTTTTTACGAATTTGGAGTAGTAGACTTCTAGGCTTAGGCTTAACTGCTTTAGATTAAAGAACTCGTTCATCTTTTGGGGGCTTGATATGTGGGTGGAAGATATCTCCCACATACTGCATCCTTAATTGTGTCCCAAGTGATAGTGCCTTTAGGCGTTCTTTGGTCCTTGCACCATTGTTTCCACCAAAGATGGGCATCTCCTGTGAGTTTTAGTTTGGCGATCATGGCTTGATTTGATGGTGTAGTTCATGCAACAATGAAATAGTCTTCCATAGATTCTATCCATGTTTTTGCTTCAGTTGGAATGTCCCTTCCTTTACCATCAAACTCTAGTGGCTTGTATTGTTTGAGAAGAAATTTCTTCTCTTTCGGCTTCCATAGTATTGAGATTCGGGGTGATGTTTTGAGAATTATACAAATTTATGATCAATTTTCGTTCCAACCATATTCAGAAAAAAAAAAGATGTTTACTTGTTTACTCTACCTCAATAATTTAGAAAGGAAATTACGTACTACTTGTCTTTCCAATAATGATCAGGGTTTATACTTCAAAAGAGAGTTTTAATTTTAAATCAGGAAAAAAATCTATCTACTATTTTTTATTTATCAAGGAGACAAATGAACGAACAAAAATAATTCTTTACATCAATAGAAAGGGAATACATTATTTCAGTAGTTCGAGAGCTCATATTATTCTTGGAAAAGATTTTTCTACCACAATCTAGGTATGGCATTGTGATATATCAATTTCATAGTAATTAGGATTCTAAGAATAAATACCCAAAAATCTATATGTCGGAGGAAGATCAGGTAATCCATCTTTCTTGTATTTGCGGCAAAATTGGAGCATCCTACATTTTTTCTCATAGTGCTAAGATTACCCTAACTCATATACGCGGTTGATAAGGCAGCAATGTATTGAGTTGATTTTGGATAGGGTGATCACACTAGTTGATTCCGACTCCCCTCCACAAAGTCACGAAACATGCATAATAAAAGAACCCACAATTTGATCAGCATAGATAATGACTGCGAACACCTTATGAATGGCATGGAATGTTCCACTTAAGCTTTCCATAGGTTGCCATTCAGTACTTGTTGACAGAAATATATCTACAACCAAGAATTCATTATTAGTACTTGCTTAAATGAAAAAAAAGTTACATACGTTATCAACTCAAGTCTTACAATGTGTTTGCTGCGAAACACACTCGTTTGGAGGCAAGTGCATATCCTTCACCATGTTAACATGTTGCAGTTTGATAAACCACCCTTCATGCATAATTTTGAAAGAAATGATACGTACCTTTCAGTGATGTTTAATATCCTCTCATTCATATCTCTTGTATATTTTTAAAGCTCTTATAGAAGATAGAATATCTATAGCAAATATATACTAATGCAATATCTATTCAAAAAGATAGTCTATTTTGGATCAAAATTATGTAATGATAGGTAGAAAAAAAAGTAAAGGAATAGCCCAAAAAAATTTAAGCTTTAGGATAATAGTCACATGTGACTCTCTCATAATGTTATAATCTTTATTTTTAATAAGACTTTACACCTATTTAAAAAATCCAAAAAAAAGCATAAAAGCATTAGACACTTAAATTTTTTTGGAAATTTTTAAAGAAATTTTTGAGCTCATTTGTTATTTTAAAGCTATTTTAAGAAAAAAAGAAGAAGAGGATCCTCCTTATATGTTGTAAGGGATAATGGGAGTTGAGTATGAATGGTCTTGAGGGGAAGGGGAAACCCTAACCCCAAAAAAACACAAAAAAAAGGCCATCATGATATGGCGTGAATAGGGGGGTTGGGCCATCATGATATGGCGTGAATAGGGGGATTGGGTGATTATGGCATAGGGGGGTTGGGTGATAATCACCCAACCCCCCTATTCAAGCCATATCATGATGGCCTATTTTTTATGGCCTTGAGGGGAAGGGAAAACCCTAACCCCAAAAAAGTATTTAAAAATCACAAAAAATAGACCATCATGATATGGCGCGAATAGGGGGGTTGGGTCATCACACAACCCCCCCATTCGCGCCATATCATGATGGCCTTTTTTTATGATTTCTTTGTGCTTTTTTCGGGTTAGGGTTTCCCCTTTCCCTTAAGACCATTCACACTCAGCTCCTCTTATCCTCTATAGCATTAGGAAGATTCACATGTATACACTCTCAATACCTCGTCCCCTTCCCCCCCCCAATGCCACATTGGATTACAAAGCATGACAAGATGCTCCCCCTTAATCCACAAAAAGATGCCTTTATAAATCAAGCTATAATAAAATGCAATATATATTGTTTCTCCTTGGCTTGGAAGGCTCACTTCCTTGAGCAGAAGAGGATCTAGATTGATTTGTTGGCTGATCAAGTACTCTAGGGGAGATTGGAACCTTGGCAGTTGTCTGCTTTGTCCTTGTCATCACTATTGCGCCGCCTGAGAAAATGATACGAAGAGTTTAAAAAAAACTATTTGCTGGTATGGTCGATACGACATGGAGAGGATAAGTTGATACGGCGCAAGAGTAGCAAAGCTAAATTTTCGTAGGGTCCTATTCGCACTGTATTGTGGAGCAGCTCATACGGCGAGCGTGGCAAAGCATAATGTTTGGTACTACACTTCTGTAATATCTCCGCACAATAAAAGTTAGTTGGTTGGTTTGTAAGTTAGTTAGTCAATTAATAAGTTAGTAAGATTACTAACTAAAGACTAACTAAGGTAAAAACTAACTAACATTAATTATTGATAATTTTTATTTAATTTAAAATATTTTATTTAGAAAAATCAAGAGTCGTAAATTCGATGTTTTTCTCGAATTCGCAAAGACCGTAGCTACCCTTCACGTAAATTGCAACGTGAACGAGGCTTATGAGTTATATTCATCACTAGGTTGATGTGTATAGTTTAGATGGTCCAAAAATATTAGATTTTGGGCAAAGCTAGTATATTTTAGATATTTTAGATATTATCCTTTAAAAAAAAAGATATGGAGATTTTTAGAACTAGATGTCATTTAAAAGAAAAGACAAGTGATATTTTAGTTAGTTTGAAGATTTTATAAAAAGAAAAATAAAGAAAAGTGAATGGCGAAATCGCGCTCGCCGCGATCGCAGTTTACAGGCAGTAGACAGCACTTCGAACAGAGAAAAAAAGGAGTGAACTGAGAGCTTTCTAAATAAGTGTCTTGGGGTTTTACCCCCCTTTCGGAGCCAATGGAACCATCAGATTTATGATCTGAGCATCAGATCACTGATCTTTCCAAGATCCCCCTCCATAAAGAGCTCTACTTCTCAACCACAAGCCCTCTTCTCTAATTCACTATAAATACGGGGCATGGGAGAGGCATAGGAAGCATAAGGAGACCCCGAGAGGTTGCGAGAGAGAGATAGAGAGGAGGATACTCCTCCAAGAGATTGTGAGGAAGAGCTTGAAAGAGAGCTTGAGAGAGAGAGAGAGAGAGAGAGAGAGAGAGAGAGAGAGAGAGAGAGAGAGAGAGAGAGAGAGAAGAGTCACCCCGAGAGGCTGCAAGGAAGAGAATTAGCTCAATTCCTTCTATCTCGAGCCTTGACTTAACCATCTTCTCTTAGGCTCTCCCATCTTGAATCTACTCCACCTTCTTAATCTCTTGAGTCTACCTGCGGACGATGTCCTCCAAGCAAGGAATGTTGCGTGCGGATGACAATCCCGCAACCAACAACAAGGCTTCGGGCAAAGGCATCACTATCAATCCAACTGCGGTTCCGGTCGTAAGTAATGTATTTTCAAATTGATTGATGTTTGCTTTGATTCTCGTATGAGATACGTTAGGCCCCATACTATTGCACGAGTATAGGTAATGGGGAAGGATAAATTCATCTCGCTTACTCGGAAGATGGGGTTTGTGAAGTGCACATATCAAGGGAAGATAATTGCACCTAGTTACATATGACTTATTTGCTAGTAGAGCAATTACAAGGAAGAATTAGTCAAACGTTATGAATGGCATAGTCGTCAAAAGAACGACATTAAAAGATTGGGCATAGAAATGCTAGATTAAAGTATAATCAAGGGTTATAGATAGCATAATTGCTAAAAGAATATGACATTAAGAATCATGAATGGAGAAGTACTAGTTTAAAGTTTAGATACTTCAAAAGTACTTAGCCTAACAGGCCAAATACTAAGAAAAACTAGATTCTAGGTCAATGCGAGGCCTATTGGAGTCTAATTACTTGAGATCATCTCACACTTATCTTATCAAGTATTTATACGTTATGCCTATGACATGTTTGATATATGAGGATAATTTTCTAGTTGCCTCATGACTTGACTCAGAGCTAGTACAAGAAATTGATCATAAGGGTTAAAGCTAGGATGTCTTGAGATCCGTTGGATAACGATGACTTTTGCCAATCCAAATTCAGGGTTGGGTTATCGATCAAGGTAAGTGACCTATAGAACTTACATCATGAATAGTGTTTGAACCCTTAACATATACCCTAGCCGAAGGAAGGAAGTGTTAAGAATATTTTTGCATAATATTGCTCTTAGATCCCAAGGGAAAGAGCAATTATGCAATGGGAAATATTATTTCATCTACTCTTGCATTGTTTGGGAAAGAATGCAATTGGTTTTGTTGGTTGATCAAACAATATCCTAAATGCTTTTACATTCAACTGGTTGTTAGTTGTTGTTTGGATGATTATTCCAAGTGCTTATGATTTATGGTAAATGCATGGCAAGGGTTTGTGATGACAAGTCGCCATGGGATTAAAGGAATGTTTTCTTAGAAAATGATATTAGGCTGAATGCCTTGTTTGTGCTTGATTCCTAAAGGATTTAATTAAGGAAGGATATATTGTACGGGTGGATCACCTCCATGGTCGCACCGCGTATTAACCCGAAAAGGGCACTGCTCGATTCATGGGCCGAAGGTCGAGTGGTGAAAAGGCCAACCACGGGAATGATGTTTCGCTCCTAGACAGCTTGTGGGTCAGTTGGAGCTCTGGACACCCCTTGCTAGGTCAAGAATGGAGTTGAAGACCTCCGTGGCCCCCAATATCTGGGCATGTTGGGAGATCCTATTCTAGATAAAGGATTGAGTTTTGGTGCCATGTGAATTGGACCAGTTACTTTTGCATGGCAGAAGAGATACTTCTGTTGGATAGAAGTGAAACATAATTTCTCCTGTATGGGCGGGAGACAAAGATTAACTTGAAGATAAGTTAAGGAACTTGTTTGATCTTGTTTGTCAATAGATTGCTTTGCTCTGTTTTCGTGTCTGTGCTATAATTTACACGAACGAACCTTGTTCCCTAAAAGGCTTAATTAATGAAGCTGATTTTAAGTGTCACACATAAATGTGGTAGGACCTAATTAGAAAACTAAAGCTATTAAGGGAAGCGGGTGGGCGGAACCCCCGACGGGTCCGTCCTATGGCAGGGTGGTCCCAGAGAACTGGGAGGCTTCTCACAAGTTTTTATCGTCATTCGACCTTTAGATATTGATAGGTTAGAACCCGATTCATGCTGTTTTAGGGGACCGGAATAGGACTATGCCTTATGGGCAGAGAGGTTGAGCAACACATCCCTCTCGTTTCCCATTCTCTTTGAACCAAGTGCGGCATAGATCTGCTTCGGGTTGGGTATCTCTGCGTAAAGTAGGATGTCCAAAACCCGATGCTAGAATGCTAATAGGAGACCTTGACAACTAGAAACCCAAATTTCAGGTCGATCCTAGTGGGTTCGGTTGTGAACGTTCCGTTGCGAGGCGGATTCGGGAAACCCTAGGCGACAAAACTCGGAACATTCCCTGGGAGTGCCGAGCAGCGACGCTTAGATTCGTTTCTTGATAGACCGCTAAAAGAGTGCCTAGAAAGCCGATGGGCGGGCACCTCACAACTTCTCGCTCCGTATCATGGATGACCCGATATGGCGCGAGAGTGGCACAACGAAATCTTTGTAGGAGGAGTCCTTGCTCCGTATCGTGAAGGAGTAAACATGCGCGTACAAAAGTACAATCCCTTGTAATGACTTATTTTTTGTGAGACCTTAAACCCATCAAAAATTTCCAAAAAAATTCACAAGGTTATTAGGCTCTGAAAAATTTTTAGAAATTTTTAAAGATTTTTTTGAGCTCTTTTGCTATTTAAAAACTATTTTTAAGCAAAAAATGGCCTAAAAATGACCAAAAAATCACCCAAAAATAGCATATCATGATACGGCTCCTCCCAAAAAAGAATTTGATCTCGGAATGGGAAATATTGAAAACATTTTTTCCAATTTTTTTGTTTCGTTACTCGTAGCCGATCAGAATCATTTTTCTTATACCATTACTGATTCATACGTTATCCGCGGCGAACACGGACAAATATCAATGCGTTACTATGGTAAGTATATCCAACCGACCTATTTTGAAGTTCAAATTTTTTCAAAAGTGGAATTAACCGTGCGGAAAGATGATTTTGCACCCCTTTTTCGTGCCGTATCATGATATGCTATTTTTGGGTGATTTTTTGGTCATTTTTAGGCCCTTTTTTGCTAAAAATAGTTTTTAAATAGCAAACAAGCTCAAAAAAATATTTAAAATTTTCCAAATTTTTTTCAAAGCCTAATAATCTTGTGGAATTTTTTTTGGAATTTTTTGATGGGTTTAAGGTCTCACAAAAAATAAGTCATTACAGGGGATTGTACTTTTGCACGCGCATGTTTACTCCTTCACGATATGGAGCGAGGACTCCTCCTACAGAGATTTCGTTGTGCCACTCTCGCACCATATCAATTCATCCACAATACGGAGCGAGAAGTATAGTACCAAACATTATGCTTTGCCATGCTCGCGCCGTATGAGCTACTCCACAATATAGCGCGAATAGGACCCTACGAAAATTTGGCTTTGTTGCTCTTGCATCGTATCAACTTATCCTCTCCATGTCGTATCAACCATACCAGCAAATAGTTTTTTATTACTATTCCTGCCATTTTCTCAGGCAGTAGTAATGACAAGGACAAAGCAGACAGCTACCAAGGTTCCAATCTGCCCTAGAGTACTTGATCAGCCAACAAATCAAGGATATTTCTGATAGATTTTCAAGAATGTTGACTAAAACTGGCCTGCAAAGAAATGGTAGCTTGCAGCAATTCTTTCTCTTTAAGAGGCAGTTAAAGACTTTGTTATTAACTTTATGAATTATGCTTACATTGTTGCTCCTCATGCTCATAAGATCACCCTAATGAACAAATATTTTAATATGATTAGCTAAATAAGGTACCGAGGATGATGTTTGCAAGAGAAAAATCGATGTCTTGGCCCTGTTAATTATAAGCGAATGGGTGAGGTGTATGGGCAAATGGTTATCAATGTTTCTTGCACTTCTGAGAAAGAGGACTATCTTAGCATATCTCATGAGGACAAGTCCATGCTAGTTGTAAAAAGGATATTTAATTGTTAGATTCTGTAGTTTATTGTTGCGTAAGGTAAGGCATTTTGACTCTAAAAAATTTTAGTATACAGAATGATTGTGCTATTGATTGCAAATAACACGCCTTTATTTTTGCTATTAGCTTTAGGGCATTGATTGCATCTCTTAGCCAATAAATCTCTAAAATTATGTGTATTGTTGATCCATTGTTATCAATAGAATTATTTTCGAGATCTGGTTCAAATATAGCAATGTCTTTCAAAGCTTTTGATTCCATCACAAACTACCATATTTTTTTTCATTACATCGGATATACTCACCAGAGAAATTATCCTCATAAACTCTTTAAGTGGTATCCGTGGCCAAGGAAGAATGTGGGTTGAATGGAATACTGCTTGCTTTTTGGTTAATTATTTATTTTATTTGATTGTCTATTTTAGTTACATGTTTCCATTTGCAGTGCTGGCAGGCTTGTGACTACCTTCTTGGACACCACATATGAGGATATTGTTGATCCTAAAAAACCATATAACTCTCTCTAACAATAAGTACCATTGTAAAGTCATACATATACTTGTGGAAAGAGAGTGCTTTTCAAATGTCTGCAGGACAATAGATTCAAAGATACTCAAGATAGATGGAGTGAATGTAAGTCTCTTTCATATTGTTGGTCTTTTTAGGGACCATTTTTTACGAATTTGGAGTAGTAGACTTCTAGGCTTAGGCTTAACTGCTTTAGATTAAAGAACTCGTTCATCTTTTGGGGGCTTGATATGTGGGTGGAAGATATCTCCCACATACTGCATCCTTAATTGTGTCCCAAGTGATAGTGCCTTTAGGCGTTCTTTGGTCCTTGCACCATTGTTTCCACCAAAGATGGGCATCTCCTGTGAGTTTTAGTTTGGCGATCATGGCTTGATTTGATGGTGTAGTTCATGCAACAATGAAATAGTCTTCCATAGATTCTATCCATGTTTTTGCTTCAGTTGGAATGTCCCTTCCTTTACCATCAAACTCTAGTGGCTTGTATTGTTTGAGAAGAAATTTCTTCTCTTTCGGCTTCCATAGTATTGAGATTCGGGGTGATGTTTTGAGAATTATACAAATTTATGATCAATTTTCGTTCCAACCATATTCAGAAAAAAAAAAGATGTTTACTTGTTTACTCTACCTCAATAATTTAGAAAGGAAATTACGTACTACTTGTCTTTCCAATAATGATCAGGGTTTATACTTCAAAAGAGAGTTTTAATTTTAAATCAGGAAAAAAATCTATCTACTATTTTTTATTTATCAAGGAGACAAACGAACGGACAAAAATAATTATTTACATCAATAGAAAGGGAATACATTATTTCAGTAGTTCGAGAGCTCATATTATTCTTGGAAAAGATTTTTCTACCACAATCTAGGTATGGCATTGTGATATATCAATTTCATAGTAATTAGGATTCTAAGAATAAATACCCAAAAATCTATATGTCGGAGGAAGATCAGGTAATCCATCTTTCTTGTATTTGCGGCAAAATTGGAGCATCCTACATTTTTTCTCATAGTGCTAAGATTACCCTAACTCATATACGCGGTTGATAAGGCAGCAATGTATTGAGTTGATTTTGGATAGGGTGATCACACTAGTTGATTCCGACTCCCCTCCACAAAGTCACGAAACATGCATAATAAAAGAACCCACAATTTGATCAGCATAGATAATGTCTGCGAACACCTTATGAATGGCATGGAAGGTTCCACTTAAGCTTTCCATAGGTTGCCATTCAGTACTTGTTGACAGAAATATATCTACAACCAAGAATTCATTATTAGTACTTGCTTAAATGAAAAAAAAGTTACATACATTATCAACTCAAGTCTTACAATGTGTTTGCTGCGAAACACACTCGTTTGGAGGCAAGTGCATATCCTTCACCATGTTAACATGTTGCAGTTTGATAAACCACCCTTCATGCATAATTTTGAAAGAAATGATACGTCCCTTCCAGTGATGTTTAATATCCTCTCATTTTTTTATTTTCACCTTATGAGAGTCCTTGCAAGAGGGCAACATGGCAACCTAATCGTTTATACTAAAGATCTTTGGCTCCCAATTTTCATCAACTCTGTGGCTATAGACGGTGCAAGATTTTACTAAACGAGAAGAGTGCCTTCTGGATGCCATACTTAAATTAAATTCGTAGAGAAAGAAGCTCATCGTGACAGATGAATGAACTAAAAAGTAAAGAAAGAAGCTCATTGATAAAGGTGAATGAACTAAAAAGGAATATTAAAAGAGTAATGAAAATATATTGGGCGCCAAAAAGTTCTCGACTTTCAAAAAAATCATCATTAACTTCACAGCAACTTTATTATGTCATTTGTTAGATTTTATAAGTAAATAAGGATTTTGGGACTACCAAAACATGTCAGACTTTGGAGATTTTGGCTAAAAAGGAGGAGAGAATCACAAAGTGGACTCTACTATCTCCAAAAAAGAGGAGACAAGAATACCATATTCTTGCACACATGGCAAACTCTCTTTGGCCCTTTTCTTAATCCCGCGATTAACAAAAGTGCATTTTTTGAAGCGTTTTTGGCCCTAATATCAAAGCTTAGACTCACACTGCCACTGGTCAGCCATCTCAGTCGAGAACATTCTCAATTGCAGAGGGCTTGTCTGACTGATCTGTAGAGGCCCACATCATCTTCATAGAGACATCAGATGTGAGTCTCAGTCATATTTGTGGGTTTCCTTCCTGAGGTTATCGCAGAGGCCCACTCTTCACAGCCGAGCACTTCAACTCATGTTTGGATTGTGGATAGTGGAGCTACCTATCAGATGACTCATAAAGAGGACATCTTCCGTACCTAAGCCCCTGCAACTGTGTGAATCTGCATAGGAAACAACTCCTCGGTCAAGTTTCAGGCTCAAGGTTGCGTCAATTTTGCCACTAACAAGGGTCTGGATAGCTTCATTGGACAATGCATACCATGTCCCTCAGCTTTGGGGTGAACTTATTATTTGTTCAACAACTTTGCTGATTGGTGTGAGAAGTTTTCTTTACAGCGACCACAGTCGAGGTACTTAACTATTAGACTAGTTTAGTTATTGCTTGCAGTGAGGCACAACCTAATGGCCTATACCACATGACACACTTTCTGATTGATCCCATAGCTGAGGGCTCTATGTTCCATAGCTTCTAGGAATTAGCCACATCTTAGGAGCCTACAAACAATGAGCGTCTTTAGCATTTTTGCTTAGGCCATCTTAGTTATGACTCTCTTTATAAGTTGTCATGCCGTGTGCTGGTTGAGGGCCTTCCATGCTTGAAGCTAGCTTGAGATGTCTATAAACCATGTTAGCTCGGGAAGCAGCACTGTACCCCATTCCCTCAGTAGTCCACACATCGTACTAAGTCACCTCTTAGATTGATTCATGTTGATCTTTGTGGGCTGACATCCACTATTGCCTTGAACAACACGCTGCACTTCTTTTTTGTAGTGGATGATCATTCTAGATACATGTGGGTGTACTTCCTCAAGCATATGTCACATGCTTTCACATATTTTTTTGCTTGGGTGTTGTTGCTTCATAACTAGACTGGGCGTCGTGTTGGTTGCATGAGTGATAGCGGTGGTGAGTTTATCTCCCACGAGTTTTCTGAGTTTCTACAGAAGCATGGCATCTCTTGCTAGCTCACCTCTACCAACTCCCCCTCTCAGAATGGAGTTGTAGAGTGTAAGAACCGAACAATCATGGAAATGGCACTCTCTATGTTGTTTGCAGTAGAGCTCCCAAAGTGCCTTTGGTTTGAGGCTATTAACACTTTGGTGTACATCCTCAACCAGTGCCCACCGACTACAACTCTTCCTCAGAAGACCACGTATGAGGCATTCTTTGGCTCTTGGCCTGTCGTTTCCCACTTCAAAGTCTTTGGGTGTTGTGTCTACACACACATACCCTTGATGATAAGATAGGAAAGCTCACTCCCAGAGCTGATCTTCTTATTTTTGTCAGATATTCCTCTGAACAAATAAGGTGATTGTTCAGAGGGACATTGTTTTTTACAAGAGGGATATCGTGCAGTCCTCTATACTGGATTTCAATCTGATTCCTCCTTCCACATCATCGAAGTTCATGCCTACTGAGCCTCATCTACTTCCTACTCTTGACATTCCTGTAGATTCTTTAGCTCCTACGCCCCCTCCCTGAGACCCACTACCCCACTTTAGCAATAGACCATGCGAGGTTCAGGGATCTTACCATCGGATTCCACTCCGTAGGGACCTAGAAGATGTAGCTAGCTTGCTCCTCAGGCATCATTTATGTTGCTGTTTATAGTTGATTACATAGCGCATTCTGAGCTTGATACATGGCAGGAGACTCTTCAACACCCTTAATGGTGAGAGACCATGGAGAAGGAGCTAGAGAGTATTGACTGAAATGAGACTTGGTCATTGGTGGATCATTCGAGCCACAAGAAAGTCATCGAGACAAAGTGTATTTTTAGGACCAAGCTAAAATTTGATGGGACTTTAGACAAGTACAAGGCTCGCCCTTGTAGTGCAAGGGTTTTGACAGAAGCATGGCATTGATTATGAAGAAACCTTTTCTCCTACTGTGTGGTTGACATATTTTTTATTGCTTCTCACGCTAGCCACTTAGCACGGTTGGCCGATACATCAAATGGATGTCAAGAGTGCCTTCTTGAATGGTTATCTCGAGGAGGAAGTCTATGTGGAGCAGTCACTAGGCTTTCTTTCTTGCAACCCATAGGATAAGGTATTCCGCTTGCAGAAAGCTCTTTATGGGCTGAAGCAAGCGCCCGGGTCTTGGTTCCATAGGATGGATGAGTTCTTACAAACTCACGGATACCATTCTACCCCTTATGACCCGAACTTATATGTTTGATCTATTGCAAGGGGGTCAACTATATCTTGCTGTACATTGATGACTTACTCATCACATGCTCAGATTCTGCTACCATTGCAGAAATTAAGGCCAAACTTATTGCTACTTTGAGATGACAAACCTTGGTTTGTTGTCTTATTTCTTAGTGATGATGGTAGTTTGAATCTGGGGGATGTATTTTTGTGTCATAGTAAAAGTACACACTTCAGCTTCTCTCAAAATGTTGGCAACCTTCAAATAGTAGCACCATATCTCTCTAAACCTATTAGAAATATTAAGTTATTAAGGATATATATATCAAATATCTAATGCATACATTGTGGTGAAGATCATCTACCATCAAAGTGTGCCAGACCTAGTTGAGCATACATAAACTATGGTTGCTTTGGCCATGAGGTACTTTACTATAGAGACCCAAAAAGGCTTCCCTATCATGTTCCAAATGCCAATGTTAGATTCAAACATTAGAATAGAGGTCATTTCTATCAAAGAACTCAACAATTGGCCTTTCATGCCCTCGACTAGTTGCTCTAAGAGTAGAAATTTAACATTTATGGATAGCAAGACCTTGAGGTCTGATCATACCACCCTCCAAGTAACACTCTTATGCACTTCAAAAAGCAACATTATAGGGGCTAGAATATACAAGCCCCTACATGACATATGGCAAAGAGGAAATGCAATCCTCATGAACTACCCGGTGATTCTAATGGTGGTGTTAGGATGTGGCCGAGGGAGAGGCATAATTCAAATTTGCAAGACCATTGAGTGCTATAATTGCAAGCAAATGATTCTAGTGCTAAGAGTGCAACTAGTGCATCTAATACAAAAAGGTAACACTACCAAAGTAGATGAGTATCCTAACCTAGAGCATCAACTAGAAGTGGTTGACAAGGTCAAGAATTGGGTCAATGAAGCACAAGATGAGCTTCAAGTGAATGAGGTGGTGGGGGGCATGAGTGCACTTGGCTTGTCTAGCATTGTGCATGATTATCAATCCTCATTGGCCCCTTGTGAGACCTACCTAAAATGCATTTAATGAAGAGAATCCACAAGGCTTGCCCTCACAATATCATAGCAATGACATGTAGACTCAAAATTTTTAGTTCAAGAAAATAGATCAAAGCATCATCACAACCTTAGCCTCAACCAATGCTTAGAATAGTCTCATTAGGAAGTTGGTGGAAGGGGAACACAATTCTTTGGAGAATCTTAAATTTTGGTAGAAATTGAAATAGAAATAGCCAAAGTATCTTCACAAGAGCCTCAACGGAGGTTGTCTAACTCCAATGCCAACCTTAGGAACACTAAGAGTAAACACATTCTAGGAGGGAGCCAAGCATCATGGTGTCCTCTTAGTGAAAGCCCTAGATGATCCAATAAGAAAAGAAATTATCAACATTTGAGAGTTAGAGTTAGCATTGTCAATCAAGGTGTTAGCATTGTTAATCAAGGTGCTATTGAAGCTTAGGAAAACCCATCTATTATGAGCGTGCACTTCCATTTGACTATGAATGGGTTCAAAGTTCACTTGTTGGGTGTACAAAAAGTTTGGCTCATTAAAATTTTTGGTGTTAAGTTCTTTGCAAAGTTTGTTGTAACAAAAGGAGTTGACTATGATATATTACTTGAAGGTTGTTGAATGTGTAATGTAGGATTTATAGTGGAATAGGGCAATGGATTGGTCTTCTTGGAAAATAGGAAGGATGTAGGTAGGATAAACATGGAGAGCTAGAATACAACTCTAGTATATTTGGTTAACATACATATAAAAGATATAAAGTGCCCTCTTTTGCCTAGCCACTTAATAAGTATATCCCTTGCCTAGAGGATGAATTGGACTAGATACATATTCTTGGCAACACTAGACCTATCATTCATGTAAGAGGGAGAACACTATTAGGCTTATGAAAAAGCAAGTCAAGAGGAAATAGAAGAGCTAGCTATGCATTTACTCAAACCATGCATAGAGTAAATTTGAGTATTAGTGCTCATGATGAACCTTGAACTATTGAAATAGTCCAGGAATATCTAACACTTGCAAGAAATCAAGAAAATGAGGAGCCATATCCAATCAGGTTATGCATATGACTCAATGTAGCCATAGCCATGAGATACAAAGGTAGACATGAATGAATAGCAAGAAACACACCCCTTGCAATGGTGGAGCATATAACTCACCATATGCTCTGGTGGTAGGTCCAAGAAGAGTTTTGGTAATTTTATCATGGCAAAAAGATGCACACTGTGCTACATCTCCATGTTTTATATCTAAGTTATAGCTTACATTATTTAAGACTAAAACTAAGATAGATGCTATATGATAAGCCATCTAGAGGGCCATAGCCATGAGATACAAAGGTAGACATGAATGAACAGCAAGAAACGCACCTCTTGGCAATGGTAGAGCATATAACTCACCATATGCTCTAGTGGTAGGTCCAAGAAGAGTTTTGGTAATTTTATCATGGCAAAAAGATGCACACAATGCTACATCCCCATGTTTTATATCTAAGTTCTAGTTTATATGATTTAAGACTAAAACTAAGATAGATGCTATATAATAAGCCATCTAGGCTAGAAAGAATTTTGTCCTAAATAATGAAACATGGAGAGTATACAGAGTGGAAGCTTCAAGAATTAGCTTTATAAGATGTAGATCACACTTAAGAAAGATCTGAATAAATATGGTGAGGACTGCTCATTGAAAGCACTAATAGAAGATCCTCTAGTGAATTTCTTATAAAACTATAAGAGAACGGGGTTGATGGTAGGAAAAAAGCCATAACTTCATATAGAAAGCTCTGATTCACACAAACAAAGTACTCTAGGAAATTGGACAATAAGAGGCATCTCATAAAAGTGTAAACATCCAAGTTTGGGTGAGTCATGCATTTTAGTTTACAGTAGGAATTTTATATAGCTTGTCCTATTCACTATATTTAATCTTCCTCTTGCAAAAGCCTTTGGAAAGAGTCAAGATAGGATGAAGATTTCCAAGTAGACTCCTCCATAGGCAAATCTAGCCATTTAATAAGATACTCCAGCACTCTTTGGCTACTTAAAACCTTTTCTCACTTTCTAATGACCTTCTTTGGTTCATACATAATAAGACCATTATCATCCATTGGATCTTCATACTTATTAAGATAAGGTACATGGAAAACATTATGAATGTGGATTATAGAATGCAATTCAAGTTTGTAGCTAAGGTCTACAACTTTCTTACTAATTTGATAAGGTCTATAAAATTTGTGAGCCTACTTATTATACCTACCTTTAAGTGAAGCATATTAGGACCTAGGAACCTTGAGAAAAACCCAATCTCCTTCTTCAAAGTCCAAAGTTCTTCACTTCTTATCAACATATGCCTTCATGATATGTTGTGCCTTGCAGATGTTCTTTTTACATTGAGTCATCAATGTTTCCATCTTCTCTACCTTGTCCTTGGCTTGGGGATTCACATCTTCATTGAAGAGGGCTAAGGGTACTTGTAACTTGTATCCATAAAGCATCTCAAATAAAGACATCCTAATGCTTACATGGGAAGTATTATTATAACAAAATTCAACAATCTACAACCATTTATCCCATGAAGTCTAAGTATCATGACAAAAATATCACAAATAGACTTCTAATGATTGGTTGTCACACTCACTTTGACCATCCATTTGAGGATTATAAGTGGTACTTGGAGGCAAGATGGTACCCATGAAAGCAAACAGACTCTACCAAAACTTATCCATGAATTTGATATATCTCTCAGACAAATATTTGACGGGAGTCCATGAAGCTCAAAGACACCTTCCATGAATTGCTCTACCAACTTGGTTTGTTAAAAATTGGGACTTTGGTAGAAATGAAGTGAGTTGATTTAGTCAATTTTTCCACCACAACAAAGATATTATTCCACCTATGCTTAGTGGCTGGCAATCTTGTTATAAATTCCATACTAATATCTATCCATTTTCCTTGAGGGATAGGTAAAGGCTAAAGTAAGCCATCGTGAAAAAGAGTAGAATCCTTATTTTGTTGACAATATAAACATTGGGAAACATACTCCTTGTTGACATCCATTCAAGTTTCCTTTTTATGAATATTATCAGAAGACTTAAACAAAACAATCCATGATGACCCACCAATGGTGAAAAATACATTTCTTGCAACATCTAATGTTTAAAGTTTTTTGTGGTGTCAAGTACACCCTTCCTTTCTAGCAAAGAAGTCCATTGTACCATCAAAAGTTTTGATATTATTCTCTTTTTCCTTCTTGTAATTTATTCATCATATTGGAAGTTTGATCATCTAATGAATACTCCTCTCGAACTTAAATATTGTAAATCCAATCCTTATGAATGATAGAGATGGTAGAAATGGAATATGCCCATATCCTAATAATGGATTGGCCAAATATTTTCCTTTCCTACCATGTATCATATTTCAAAGTCATAACTTTCTAACGTTGCCAACCACCATCATTGCTTTGGAGATAGATTGAGTTGAGTTCTGCCCATAAATGTAATGATGCCACTTTTTAATGGCATGAAGGATTGCAAGCATTTCTTGATCATACACACGGAGTTGGCATCCCTTCTCATCAAGTTTCCTACTCTCATAAGCAATAACTCCATGGTCTTAATATAAAAAATTCCCAATCTCATGGCCACTAGCATCTACACAAATTGTGATTTTTTTGGAGAAATTTGGATATGCCCAGATAGGTGCTGAAATAAGAAGGTTTCTCAGCTCAGTGAAGCTTTTGGTGGTGATTACATCCCAAAAAATGTGTTATGCTTCAATAGGTCGATTAATGAAGTGGCTACATGAGCATATTTATTTATAAACCTTTGATAGAATGAAGAGAGTCCAAGAATCCTTGCAAAAAATTAGAGTCTGTTTGGAAGGCTATTTTGAAGCCATCTCCCTCATGCATGCATATTTGATTATAACCCAATAAAAGGTCTATCTTTGTAAAGGCATTGGCATCCTTGAGATCATCTTAGAAGATCATCAATGTGAGGAATCATGTATTTATTCTTGATGGTACACTTTTTTAGGTCTTGATAATCAATACACCTTCTAAATGGCTTGTCCTTCTTCTTGATAAGTAGCATCATAGAAGCAAATAGTGATTGACTAGGTTGAATTAACCCCATTTGCAAAGAAACCAAGACTCATGGGTGCTCTTCTTGGAATAGGCTTTTGAGGGAGAGAGAGAATCAAAACAAGAGACAAATACTCAAATAAAACTCCAATGGATGGCCATTTAATTGTAAAATTCCTTAATGTAAATGTTCTTGAAGACTAGAGCTTGAAGATGGAAAATGAAGTGAGTTATCCTACAACCCTACTTGTTAGGGTGTTTGTGAAAGATAGAATAGCCAGTAGAATGCAATAGGGGCCCTCAATACTTGAGTAAGAAGCTCACCATAGTGTTGATTGAGCTTAGAGACTCATTGGAACTTCAAAAGCATGATCAAGATGAAGATGTTTGCTGATTTCCAAGCCTTCAAGGCAGCACAATTGCACTGAAGTACTACTAATCTTCGTGTCTTTAAAGTTGCTAAAATGGTAATCAATATGCTCCATAGAACATAAATCATTAAGATAGAAAGCCCATTTGAGCCATAGAGCCTCGATTGAAGAGAAATCATCGAAATCCACCATGAGAGTTTGTAGAAAAGCTTGAGAAGGGGAAGAAGAAATCCTACTCCAAAAAGTAGAATTGCTTCTAGTTGTCTCTATCTCCAATAGGCTTCTCTTTTGTCCAAAACTTGTCCAAAGCCTTCAAAATGGTTCAAACTTAGAGGAAGGAATACTTGATTGGCAAGAATATTAGTATTCTCCTCTAGATCTTAGCCAAATCTTTTAAAATAGCCATGGTTTACTGTAGTAGAGCCTGTCTAGTTACAATTATGGAAAATAACCAAACAATGACTAGATCTTTAACTACTACAACCAATCTTCCATGCTTGGAACTAAGGAAAAGCTTGAAAATGACATCTTGTTTAGATAAAATACATGCTCTAATACCATTACAATGGAGGTAGCCTCTAACCAAAAAATGTAAATAGATGTGTGTGTGTGTGTGTGTGTGTGTGTGAGAGAGAGAGAGAGAGAGAGAGAGAGAGAGAGAGAGAGAGAGAGAGAGAGAGAGAGAGAGAGAGAGAGAGAGAGAGAGAGAGAGAGAGAGAGAGAGAGAGAGAGAGAAACCAAGAGCACATACACAATGGAGACTTGAGCACATAGAGAAGTAGGATAAAAATCTTCTTATTTTTCTTCCATACAAAAGAACTACAATATGTACAATACTAAAACATATATGTATGCAATCACTAAGTGTGAACCTAATATGATAGATGAGATGGCACAATGAATGTACCATAACCACCAAGAGTAGAATACATGGATGTAGTCCTTCTATAGAATCATTGCCATATCCACAATGTCGATCACCTAATGTGCTAGTGAGTAAAATCCTACTACATTACCAAGGTGCATATGGATGCAGCTCATGTGGAGCTTGACATCTCAATAGAAAATATATCTAACAATTGCAAGAAATCAAGAAAATGAGTGGCCATAGCCAACAAGTCACATTATGCATATGAATCAATGTAGCCACAACCATGAGTTGCAAAGGTAGACATGAATCAATAACAAAAAACACACCTCTTGCAATGGTGGAGCATGTAGCTCACTACATGCTATGGTGCGAAGTCCAAGAAGAGACTCAAGAGAGATTTCTTGTAATTTGATAATGGAAAAAAGATGCACACAATGTTATATCTCCACCTTCATACGCCTAAGTCCTAGCTTACATGATTTAATACTAAAACTAAGGTCAATGCTACATGACAACTCCCATGATCTGACCCCAACTTTCGCTATCCATAGTATAACTATAGTTTCAACTATCCAAGATAGACACGGCCTCTAGCTTCCCTATAAATGGCAAAAATATTTAAAATCAACCCTTCAAGAATTCTAGACCTTTGATATCGATCATTACTCAATTCCCAAGGTCCATTGTGTCAAAAGAAACTAACAAAGAATGAGGAGTACACTAGCCCTTTTTTTTGCTATGAGACAAAGAGAGTCACCATATCCTAATGGACTATAAGTGTCTACCTATTATGATGTTAGGACAAGGAAGAGGATGAGGAGTTATCAACCCTAGGGAACCCATAGCTCACTAGAACTATGGAAAACCAAAACATGTATCCTTGTGCTACACACAAAGGCAAGAATAGCCTAAAGAGATTGAAGTAGAACAATGGGGCCCTAAATATGGAATCACACATATGTGTCAAGATTGCCTGGGATGTAAAGCAAGGATAGAAAGGGAATCATACGCTTGATGCACTTGAGTCTCTTTGCTATTGAAATGATCAAGGATGAAGTATATCAATGGAGATGATACCTTCAAAAAGTGGTTGGCTAAAGCTTGCCTTCTATGAAAAAAAACCATCCAAGAGGACAAAGCACTAGGGATTGAGGCTTTGCATTGCCAATTTCTCTCTAGGAATATTGCATTTGCCTTCCTAGTGAACGAGCAAGATGACCCCCTTGTTATCCCAATCAAGGAGAAGGGACATGTTGGTGGGTTATTTTTGAAAGATGCCCCACATCACAAAGCCCAAGCCACTAAACATAGCACACATGAAGCAAAGGCTATAGCCAAGAAGGTTGCCATAGTGCTTGCCACCAAGGAGGTTTTATCCATGGAGACCACTAATAATGGTGGTGATGGGGAGGGAGCCTTTGGGGTAATCCTCCCTTCTAAGAGTGCCTCAAGTCTACTCCAAACCTCATGAGGAGGTGGATGAGAGCCACCATGTGGATGCAAAAGTATCTAGCTTGGTCATGATCTTTGTTGGTATAATAGAGTTTGTCTTCCTCCATGATGTCTCTTCCTCCACAATTGCTAGCACTCTCCATGCTAGCAATAGCATGTGACTTGAGAGCCATGATGTGGATGCAAAAACATCTAGCTTGGTCACAATCTTTGCTGACATAATAGAGTTCGTCTTCCTCCATGATGTGTCTTCCTCCACAATTTCTAGCACTCTCCATGCTAGCAATAGCATGTGACTTTTCTTTGAACACCATGCTAGCATTGCCAACTCCATCCTTGTTCCCCAAGCTTGAAGATATTAAGGGTGCAATTGATGCCTTGGGCTACGATTGACACCTCCAAGCAAGTTATTATTAAGGCTAAAGAATTTGAGGCCACTAGTGCTAGAGTGGATGCCATGATATGCCCCATCCCCTCGATCAATGAAAAAAAAACTACCCTAAACCTGATCAAAGAAGTTTGGGGGTCAGGGGTAATGGAGCCTAAGAGGTAAATTTAATTGCTCATGTGTGTCTTTATTGAGGCATATTGGAATATAAAGCTAGCTTGATTGCAAAAATTTACGATTGCAAGGACTTTAGTCCCATTTTTCTCTAATCCTCCTATAGCTAATTATTACAAATCTTTATGCATGAGTCACACACTTAGAGTGGATTGCACAAAGATATGCATCCACAAGAAAGCTTACTATGTAAGCCTATAGTGCCTATTGAAAGGCCTTCAATGCTATAGTTTGCATGTGTTTGTCGTCTCCATAGCTCCATAGGACTTCTTTTACTATTTGAGAAAAAAATTATCTATGGATCAATAGCTCTATGCTTTTTTGGTACTTCTTAATCTCTTTTTTAGGGCCTTTAGATGGTAGTTCTTCCTCCTCCTCCGTTGCCCTAGTACTTGTGTTGTGGGACGTCTTCTTTGCCCCCCTTGGTGAGGTTGTGGCCCTTGTGTGACCACTGGGGTGGGTTACTACCATGGTATCGGACTAGAAAGGGGTTTTTGCATAAGAGGGGGGAGCCTTCAATGGTGAGAATATCCCCGAAAAGGTCTTTGTCTTGGCCATGCTGTAAGAAGCTAGGAAGATATAGTTTAGTGAGAAATTGTTAACAATACCTAGTCACACTAACAAATGTATAAAAGGTGTAAGACATATAATTTTTCTATCTTTTGATAATTATACAATTATTATCTCTCATCTCACCTATTTGTTTACAGCTTCCATGGCTTCTTTATCTTCTTTCCTATCTTTCAAGTATTTATCTCTCCTTGTCACTCATTCTCTCTCCTTTTCCCTCTTTCTCTCACCTCTAAACTCTCTCATTGACAAGTGGCTAACTAGGATTAAGGGAGAAATAAGTCTTGATTACTTTTCAAAGTGAGGGTTTTAGAGAATTGTGGCTAAATAGCAAGTTGTGGACCAATTTTTCCTTATTTTAAAGAGCATTTTAGAGAACTATGGCTAACTAGGATTAAGGGAGCAATAAGTCTTGATTACTTTTCAAAGTGAGGGTTCTCTTTCCCCTTTCTTCAAGCTTTTCTATAGGTTTCACAAAGTTTCTAGACAATATCTCTTTCTATCATACAAACCCTAGCATTCAAGCCTCATCTAAGCTAAGAATCTATTGCTCCATCTCACAGCTTCAAGTTCATTACCATTTTGAAGGATTGCTTATTGTCTAGACATGTCAAACAACCACAAAAAATTGTGGCATAATTTTTGGGTTGATTACTACTATGATCCTTCACTTCTCCTATTGTGCTTCATCGAGCTTGGTTGCTCCAGTCCGGCAAGTTGATTCTCTCAAAAATCATCAAGATTGGTGCTCTATTCCTCTTTTTCTACTCTCTTGAAACCTTAATAGTGCAGTCCATGGATAACCATGAAAGCTTGAGTTCAAGTTTTAGCTTCTCTCAAATTTCTTGGAGTGTATTACTAGAATCATAGTCAATACATTAATCAAGGACCAAATGGTCACATCATAGTTCTCTAAGAGAACAAGGATTACACAATTGACAGATACAATGACCAAGGCAATACTACTACCAAACACAATGACGACTGAGGAAAATATAATGTAAGATCCAATGTAAGAGAGCACTCATGCAACCAATTAATAAGACTAGAAGAAATACACATGAAGGATATGGCATCAAGCAAGCGACCTTCCTACTGCTTGGCCTCCAAGACTACGAGTATGCTTGAACAATAACAACCACCATGCTTGTTAAAACATGTGGGATCTAGAGCATGGCAGATGCGGAGGATATGGAGGTTGAAAGAGAAAGAAGAAACTCATGAAGACATTGACCCTGACAAAGACAAATTTTCAGACAAGTGAATCAGGTTCCAAGATTGAGACTTGGACTCATAAACATAATCTTGTGTATTGACAGTGACAAGGTACTTTACTGGAAAGAAAAGAGTACTATCATTGCATTAGAAAAAGAGTGCAAGTACAATGCTTTATAGGAATTGAGTGGTGATACTTTCTCCTTCTGTGCATATGGGATTCTAGTCCTGAGCCCTCACTGCTCCTTACAAAGGAATTGAAGTAGGTGCGATTGCAAATATCTCAACACCCCTCCTCAATCACAACCAGAAGTACAAAGTGTGTAGAGGCTTTAGTGAAAGCAACACCTACAAAGTGTGGGCGAGGTTGTTGCAAAAAAGGCTAAGTGTGGGTACCACAAACATGATGGACATCTAGAGGCTATAGCAGGGGCCTCACAAAGTGTACAGAGGCTGTAATACATGGCCAATCGAGGAGTTTACAAGTTTATGTTCGAGGCATTAGGGCTAGGAAATACAAAGCTAAAAAAGTTTATCTGAATAGAAGGACTGGTGAGATATCTCCTGGTGATCTTCTTCCTCCTTTGCTCCGTTTTCTTCTTCTTCTTTGATTGCAACTAGATAGTCCTTTTGGGACCTCTTTCTGGCATGGAAAAACTTCTCAATGTGTTCGGTCCTTTTGCAAAAGTCACAGAAGAGCTGATCCTTCTTGCCTTTGTACCTGTTGCCAACATATAATGCATGTTCATCTCTAAAGGTGCTTGGTTCTTCCTTAGTTTTTAGCTTCATTTCCTCCTCTAACAGTGATGCCTGGATATCAACAAGTCCAGGGTTTGGCATGTTGATTAAAGTTGTTGATACATTATTGTATTCAGGAGACAAACTCTTAAGTAGAACATCGATGCAAACATCTTCTTCCATTTTAATGTTGATTCCTGCAAGTTGGGTTAGAAGTCCTTCCATGTAATTTAGATGTGTGGCAAGTGAAGTGCTAGACTTCATTTCAAGCCTAAAAAACTCAATCAAGAGACCATACTTTGATGATTTAGATTGTGCACCAAATAAGGTGTCAAGTCTCTTCCATGTATCTTGTGAAGTCTCACAATTATCCACATGGTGGATATAGCTGTCGTCTAGCTCTAGTTTGATAATGGCCTGAGCCTTATCATCATTCTTTTGCCAAGTGACAACAATGTCTGCATCATGAGGCTTTTTTTCTTTTTCGGTGGTAATGGCCCAAAGGCCTTTGTTCATCAGGATGAGTTTGATACGGGTCTGCCAGGTATGAAACCCAACTCCTTTGAAACGGGAAGTTGGAGAGTCTTTGCCCATGTTAGACTTGTGGGAACAGCAACAAATCGGCTTTAGAATTATTAGATTTAAGCAACATAGAAGTTGGTTGAGATGTGTCAAAAGACACAAGTGCTAAGAGCACTAAATGAGTGTCAATGGACATTATGTTTCTTCCTTGAGTCTTCCAAATCTGCAAAATCCTTCAAGTTCTTTCACATCCAAATCTTCCCCTTCTTGATTTGATGCTAGGACGTTCAGATCTAAGTCAGAATGGGTTGTTCCAGGTGGTAGGAGAGAGAAAATGATGAGATTTTTTAGCTTGGTGAAGTTTGGCTATGGAGTCACAGTTAGGGTTTCTGGCGGGGCAGCCTGGTTTTTTTGACATCGCAGGAGCCATACTTGATCATTTTGAAAAAATTTAATATAAGGATGAAGCTTACTTCAAGGGTTATCAATGCTCTATGGTGCTCGTCAGCATCGCGAGCTGTACTGAGACGACGACAGCTGTACAAACGGGGTCAGGGCAGCAACAACCACGAATTTCTTCAATGCTAGGCTTTGGAGTGGCCAATGCCAATGTGTCAAGTGATAGGAATCTTCTCCTTGAGCAAAGCACAACTCTTTAGAAGGAAGCTTCCAAAGATATGAGCTCTATGATGAGATATGAAAGCTCCAAGTGCAGCAGGTCCTATCCGGCTATGGTTGCCACAAGGTGATTGTGAGATTCAAGTGAGAAATGAGGGTTATGCACTCAACTTGAGCTAGATTGAGATGAAGAGAAGCTAAGAGGAGTGAAAGGAGATCTTGACCATGCTTAGCTGAGCTATGATACCATGTTAAAATATGAGGGATCTAGAGCATGGCAAATTCGAAAGCTATGGAGGTTGAAAGAGAAAGAAGAAACTCATGAAGACATTGACCTTGACAAAGACAAATTGTCACACAAGTGAATTAGGTTCCAAGATTGAGACTTGGACTCATAAACAAAATCTTGTGTATTGACAATGACAAGACACTTTACTAGAAAGAAAAGAGTACTATCATTGCATTAGAAAACGAGTGCAAGTAAAATGCTTTTTAGGAATTGAGTGGTGGTACTTTCTCCTTCTGTGCATATGGGATTCTAATCCTAAGCCCTCAATGCTCCTTACAAAGGGACTGAAGTAGGTGTGATTGCAAATATCTCAACAATGCTTTGTTCCCTACCATTATTTAGGTTGCTGCTTATGGCGAGACCTTCTCTCTACCCATGTGCTATGTCAGGTAGCGAGACATTCTCTCTGCCCATTTGCTATGCTAGGTTGCCTTTACTCCTCTGCTCCTATGGGCTCTTCGGTGCATGAATGGTGGCTCTTGTGTTTGATGCTATCACTACCTTTAACACTAATATTCATTGTAGACTCAAACCCATAATGTTACTCGTTGACATCACCTTCATCCTTGGTGTCAGGTGCATTGTCATGTTGGATCTGGTCTTGGTTTGGAAGTGGAGTGAGGGGGGTTGGACCACCTAGGGGAATGGGCAAGAGTAGGGAGTGGAGTAGATTAGGATTTGGTAGGGGCCAATGGCGCAGATCAGGTGGCTATGGCTGTACTGGAGGGAGAGGTTTGTATTGGAGGTGGTGCTGCTAGAACCAAAGGTCCATACAGGTCCATATGGGTGGGGGTGTTGTGGAAAACAAGATCGGCCACACGATTCTCCAAGTATATTGCACCAAGACAGTTCTACTGTTGGAGTTGGTCATGCTCGAAGAACACTCGGGCAAGGCATGCTTACATGCCATCCAACTCATGCTTGTGCATGGTCTCGACACCACAATGGAGGGCATGAATACAATGCCATTGCTTGAGGGAGAGGGCTTCGGATTTGACCAATGAAGCTTGGAGTTGAGCATTAGTGCCTAATTTCATTATGTCATGGGTGGGAGTGGAGGGGTTTTTAGATAGCGGATCATTAGGGTTAGGATCTCTGCCTCCCTGACCCTAGCTTGGATCATTAGAATTTGGGGATTTTCCCCCTGATTGGAGTGTAGCTCTTGCTTGATCCTGAGCTTGGGGTGGAGGCAAGTACTCTAGATGTGCCTTGGTGGAGGGGGAGAGTTAGATTGGGAGGATTGCTGAGGAATACTAGCCTTCTTCATTTGTCAGGCTACTTTGACCCATTGTTCCTCTGGGATGTGCCGCCAAAGGAGGGTAGATTCTACCTTCCATTCCTAGTTTAGGTCCAAGATAGCCTATTATAGGACTTGAATCCACTCCTTTATCTTAGTGTTCTACTACTCCAGTGCTTAGCATTGTTTGACCATCATCTACCACTTCGGATCCACAGAGCTTATGCCAGTAGAGAAGTCAAAAAAGTTCAGAATCGGGGCCTTGGGTTAATCTTTCTTGTCACTTGGGTGTAGGTGAGCTCCTCCGTGACAATCTCATTCCCTTTTTTGGTAGACATATAAGGGGCTTGGCTACAAGCTCGGACTCCCTATCTGGCCAATCGGTGATGACTAGAGAGGGTGGCCACTCCATCAGGGTGACAAGCTTGAGAGATGGGGTGGGGGTACACCTATTTCTAAGAAGGTCTTCATCTCTTCATACCAAGACCACAAAGGGTTTGGCAACTCAAGGTTTATGTCAGCTATTGCTATGATGACAAAGAGTTGTGCATCCGAGCCTTCATCGTCAATGCCAATTGGTGGTTCTTTGAAATCAAGTCGGGATAAAAAGTCGACAATGACATCCTGGGTTCTGGGGCAATGTACTATTGTGTACTCAAATTCCTACACCAATAGGGTCCATTGAGAAAGTCACCCAGTGATATTTTGTTGCTTGACAAAGTAGACAAATGCTAAATGATCCACATGAAAAGTAAATGCATGCCCTAGCAAATAGTGTCGAAAATTTTCAATGGAGTATTCTCTTTTAGTGATGACAAAGTAGTTTTTCTCTACATTGGACAATCTCCTATTGGCATAGAACACAAGTCGTAACCATCCATTTTCATATTGTTGCATTAACATGCTTCCATTAGCTATCTCAAAAGCATCAACAAATTCATGGAAGGGCTTTGCCCAATCAAGTGCAATCATTATGAGGCCTTTGCGACTAATAGCCAAAGATGTCGGAATGCCACATCAGATTCTTCATCCCATTGGTAAGTTGCTTTAGAGACATATGCCAATTCGTTGAGTGGGATAGCCATATGCGCTAAAAGATGCAAGTGGTAGCCATGCCACCAGATTTGACCTAAAAAGTGAAGTAACATGGATGGTGAATTTGGTACTATAGCTCACATTATTGCTGCCACCTTGGTCAAGTCGATGTGTAATGCCATTTTGCAAAATGATGTGGCCTAGCAAAATGCCACTATGAATAGCAAACACACATTTGAGGGCATTCAAAGTTAAACTTACCTCACGGCATCTGGTGAGATAGAGCTGAAGATGAATCAAGTGAAGTGTGGCCTTTCCAAGAACACTAAAACTGTCCAAGAAGACCCTCATGAAATCTATGAGGTAAGGCCCAAAGATCTCCTATATATCTCTCTAAAAGGATGCATGCCCAAACCACATCATTGTGCATACATATACTTCCCATGCTGAGATGAAAGTTGTCTTCGCTTGGCCTTTTGGGGCAAGGTACACTTGATTGTATCCACTGAAACCATCGAGGAAAGAGTACATATCATGGCCAACTACTTCATCCAATATGGTATCCAAGTAAGCGATAGGGAAAGATTACATGATTGTGGTTGCATTCAACTACCGGTAATCCAGACATATTCATAGCTTCTTGTTCTTTTTGGGAACAATGATGATCAAGGATATCCAATCTGCACAATCTACTGGAGCAATGAAATCTACTCTTAATAGATCCAAGTCCTCTTTAACCAATTTGGCCATATGGTTTCATTCTGTAGCACTGCATCTAGACTAGAACAACATCTGATTTTACAGGAATTTGTTGTTGATAAATCGAGGGTCTAGTCCCTTCATATCTAAATACTACCATGAAAACACATCCTTGAACTCAATCAACAAATGGATGAGTTGTCGCCAAAATTTTGGTGTGGTTTGACATTGATTTGTGGTCTTTTCCAGTAGATCAAGATACAATGTGTCCAACTCATCCTATTTGACTTTTGTGACTTTCTGCATCTGTGTTTCCAACTCCTGCTCTTGACTCAAGATTTTACTTATGTTAGCATCATCAATCTGGTCAATGATGGTGGTGCCTTGAATGTAGTCTGGATTCTGAATTTTGAAACTATGTGGACTTTTGTCCAATTCCTAATCCTTTGAGGTCAAAGGTTGCGGACTTTGGGATTGTATGTATTGTACAATAATTTGGAGAACATTAATGAGACACCAGGATTGCAAGCCAAAATTAGTCTTTAGGAACTCCTTTTCTTCATCATCACTTAATCCTTTGACCATATTGACTATTTCGACAACAATTGGTCAGTGATGTAGGGTAGGTGGGGTAACATTAGTCAAGAAGATCATTACCTTGTGTTGGTTTCTCCAAATAGTTAGTTTATTCTTATCCTATTTTTTACCTTGTTTGGCATAGCCAAGGTTTTTCCAATAGCAAGTGGTAATCTTTGCTAGCATGCTCCATGTTTAGAACTACTAGAGGTATTAGAAACTGCACCATGGCAATTTCTAGAAGTACTGACCTAATGATACCCAGACATTGTACTCTTTGTTGATTGGCTATCCATACCATGCAAGGGCTAGGTTCCCAATCCATCAATCCTAAGGATCTATAGTGTTTGGTTACATAGATGCAAATTGGGCTAGTAGCAAGTTTGATAGAAGATCTATCAATGGATTTATGTTTTCCCTTGGTAATACAACAATTACTTGGAGTAGTAAAGAGCAACCAACTATTGCTTTACTGAGTATAGAGGCTAAGTATAGAGATGTTGATATGGCAACATGTGAGGTGCTATGGCTACAAAAGTTATGGAGTGATTTGGATATGCAAGGAGATGATCCAATTGGGTAGTAAATAGATATGTTGCTATGGCAACATGTGAGGTGATATGGCTACAAAAGTTATGGGGTAATTTGGATATGCTAGGAGATGGTCCAGTTGAGTAGTAAATAGTTAGCTAAGATCCCAATGTTCCATGCTAGAATAAAACACATTGAGGTGCACAACCATTTTGTGGGAGAGAAGGTACTTGCAAGAGAGATTAACTCAATATATGTTAGTACATAGAATCATATAGTTGACATTTTCACAAAGGCATTGTGTTTAGAGAACCTTTGAAATTTTTGAAGCTTGGAGTTGTAGACATGGAGTTGAGCTTGAGGGAGAGTGTTGAGATGGTAAGCTCAACATGTGCAGACATCGATGATGAACCACCTAGTTAAATGGATCCACACATCTATACATAGCACATTGGTGGTCATTATGATCCTCACATGGCCACCACGGACTTATGACTCATTATATTTTTTTTGTTACACCTACCTTTAGCTAGCATAGTTAGCACTAGTTATTATGTGAGGAAGAAAAAAGACAGACAGTAAGAATATGTTGTGGTCTCCATCTCTTTTATTGTGTTCTTGATGAGTGAGCTTCCTCTTGTATGTAGTATTGTGTGTGTCTGATGCCATAGCTCAAGCAAGTCCCCTCTACCACACAATTTGTGAAACCACCAAATGATGCATAAGGCTTCCATAGCTATTGAATCTAACAAGAAATTTAGGTCCATGATGATTTATTGACCCAAACATACCATTATGAACCCTTTAGTTCCTCTTAAAGTGCCTACACTATTGGAAGTTGTACAACTAGAAGACCAAATAGCATTACAAGCCAATGGTTGCCTTGCCACCACCCTTGACCATCTAGTGCTTCAAGAAAATACTCACACCACACCTCATGCCTCAACTACTCTACCTAATGAGCAACACTTTATTGTGTGGCCTTTCAAGATTAATGATAATGACCATAAGCCATTACCTCTTGTCCATTTAAAAAAGAACTAATGTTGCTACTCAATCTACAAAATAGCAAAAGAACTGGCCTAGTAAACCAAAAAATCTTTGATAGAATGATGTTTACAATTAGATTCAAACTTTGGCACCTTTCCAAAACTCCTTTGCCTAGTTAGGGAGAGGGGCTAGGGGTGAACCCTAGGTGTGGTGAGCAAAGGGAGGCTTCATGCCTTTTTCTTTCTTTCTTTTTGTTTCTTTTCTTTCCTTTTCTTTTCTTTTTTTGGGAGATTGTATGCATAGAAGGTGTTTTGGCTAGTGCCTATCACCTTCAGCCGAAGTGAGGGGTGGTCGCAAGCATTGGGATAGAAAGGCATGGCTTTGTAGATATTCTTTAATAGCAGCCTGGGCCTTCAGAGGTGTGGATGACAAAAAGGGATGGTTACACCTCGTGAAGCAAGTGTCATTCATATTCTCTAAGAGTTCTAAGCAGAAGGAGGGAAGCAGGGTTGCCCTCATCATTAATCTAGTCATAGCCCTACTATCTATTCCTAGATTGATGTCAAAAAAGAGGGGGGGAAGGTGGGCTTCCTCGACTGTAGGATTCTGCATTAATAGGAATTTGATTAGCCTAAGATAATTGTAGGTGATTAGAAAGGCGGGATCCGGGCAAGAAGAAAAGTCCGTGAGGAAGCGGTTGATGGATGAAAGGAGATCCTCTACTCTAAAAACTAGGCATTCCTCGAAAGTTCGGGCATCTACATTATATATTCTAGGAAAATCAAAATCCCCATGAATAGTGTGGTCATAATCCACTCCATGCCAATGGAGGTAGGGCATGTAGGTTGGGTTGTTATGTTCTTCGGGAAGTGAGCTGCAGAAGGTGGTCCAGGTGTCAAAACTAGCGTCCCAAATCCTCCTCCGCCGCTTCCGCTGCACCTCCGCCACTTCGGCTATGCCTCATAGAAGGCAGTCTAGGTGTCAAAATTGGCATCCCAAATCCTCCTCCACACTTTGGCTACGCCTTGTAGCCTTGGACGGATTTGGGAATCTGCAGTAATCTGCTAGTAATCTGCAGGCTCTTGTCTCCACCTTGTCCTGCTAGTAATCTGCAGGCTCTTGTCTCCACCTGGTTATAATAAGGCTCCTCTCTTCCATCCATCTGTTTGCAAGGCCATTGGCCAGGTCCTTGATCTTGGATAGGATGCCTAGAGGCAACGCCGGGTCCAGCGAGCATGGATAGGAAAATGACAGCTCAAATGGTCTTGTCTGGAACTCCTGGTCACGCCAGATGATCAATTCCTGAGGCCAATCGATAGGGTTGGGGTCCCCTCGTAGTGCTCGTCAAGGAATTGTCTAGGTAGTGACCGTGCTCTGCATTGTGCGTCCTCTGCCAATTCATGCCTCCTTCTCCTGGCTGCCATGATGCACTCAGACATGTGGGCCTCTTCAGGCTCGTCTGGTGGGAGGTCTAGTAGAGGCGAACTGGGCATTTTTTGTTGTTCTTCTTCGGCCTCTTGCTCCAAGTCTGAGCCCTCTTTGGTATTCTGTTTGGCCAATGTTGGGGTCACTTGTGGTGGTGGTGCGAGCTGCTCCTGTTCTTCGAACCCTAGTTCCTTGAGCTCAACGGTGGAGAGTCCGGCACGGCGCAGGTAGTGGAATTGCTGTTCCTTGGTGATTCCCGTGCCGGTGGGGAGATCCCGTTCCTGAAGGCCATATCTTAGTGCTCGGGTAGTCAACTCTAGCTTCCTTCTCACCCTCTCCACTGAATCATCACCCTCTGCTTGGGTGACATGTAGCATGGTGCTGAGAAAGGCTTGCCTTTGTGCATTGGCGCATACATCGGCTGCTTCAGCCCTGGATTCAGCAAGCACTCTCTTGCACTCGGCCACTGCCAAGTGCTCCGTTAACTGCCTGATTCTTTCAAAGTTGTTCTCTTCCCACGCAGTGGCTCTTTCATCCATCGTTCTCCTTCCCTCTTCCAGCTCACTTGCTAATGTGGTTACCACCTGCTGCTGTTTGTTTGTTAAGATCCAAAGTTGGTGCCACTCCCTGGACTTCCGAGCCAGTTATTATTCGGCGATTTCTTTCACTTGATTTGCAATACTGAACCTCTGTTCTGCCTCCGCAATTAGTTCTGACTTTTCCTGCGCTAGCTGCTCATGGCTCTGGATCTCCGCAAGGTGCAGTCTTCGTTGCGTGAAGGCCATAGCCATGAGGTCCTCAGTGTCTTCCTTGGCAACTTCCAATGCACCTTGCAGTCATTGTGCCTCCTGTTTCTGCCCTTGTGCTTCTGCTGTGAGGGTTGCCGGCCTTTCCCGTGCTAGGAACTCTATCTCTCTCTCCAACCTATCTTGTTCCTCGAGTTCATATTGTAGCTTTGCTATGGTATTCTCCTGTCGCTCGCTCGGCTCACCCTCTTGAGCTGCCAACTGTCCATACCCTTCTAGTCTAGTTGTTCTCTGTTCTAGGTCAGCATATTGCTACACTAGCAACTTTAAGCTCCGCTGCTCGGCCACCAAGTTTTGTTCCTCATCCTCTAGCCTCTGTCTCAGGCGGCTTTTGTTATCCTGGGCTTCTTTCATTTTTGCCTCCAGCTGATCTTGCAGCACTTTTACCTCCCTTTGTCGATTGGCTCCTTGCCTTGAAACTTCGAGCCTCAAGGCTACCGAAGTTTCCCTTTTCTTTTCCAGCTCTAACAGGGCCACCTTCTTTTCTTCCTTTGCTTTATTCAATTGTGCCAGGAGCTCGGCCATGTAGACATCATAATTCACACCAAGTGGCATGGGAATAGGAGGTGTGGTGGTTGACGCTTCTAGCTTTTGCTGTTTCGGGTCTTTCCTGGACTCAGCATCTGCAATGGCAGGTCTTTTCACTCCAGTCTTTGGGACAATCTCAGCCACTTTACTAACGAGCATCTGCATCATGCTTATCAGCTGGGCTGTGTCCAGAGAGGGCATGGGTTGCGGGGCAGTTGTGGTGTCTGTTGGCACCGGCACGAAGGAGGAAGGTAGGGGGTGTAACAGCGACTTCCCCTTGCTACAATCACTGGGGCTGCCCTCGCGCTGCCACTTGCTTCGGCCTCATGGTGAGGACTCAAGGGGTTGATCTCTCCTCTTCCATGAGTTTCTTCAACAGATCTGCAACTGGCCTCTACCAACTCAGCCAGTTCTTTCATCCTCAGCTCGTGGGCTTCCTCCTCCGCCCTTCTTTGCCTTTCCTCTTCTTCCTTTTTTGACTCCTCTCTAACTCTTTCGAGCTCTTCCTCCTCCTTCTTCTGTCATTGCTCCTCCACCCTCCTTGACTCTCTTCAAGCCCTCTTCACCTCGGCCCGCTCCTCTTTGCTCGGTCTCTCCTCCTTCTTTTTCTGGCTCTTGCCGGTCTTCATTTGCTTCTGTGGCTTGGCCGTTTGAGTGGGTGGTATTTCAGGCTCTCCTTCGTCGCTTACCATCTCTTCACTCGAGCCTTCTTCCTCATGATGTGGTGAGCTTTGGTGCTTAAGTTTCTCTACCTCCCCGTCGGCATCCTTCATAGCCTCGTTAATGATTGTAGTGAGGACACCTCCATATCTAATTGTACAGGCTTTTGTGGCAGGTATCTTTCTTGTGGATCGTGTGGTAGAGGCCGGAGATGGCTGAACTCTTGATAGTCTTCTGGACAAAGCCATTCCAGTCCACCTCCTTCGGAACTCCTGCCTCAATGCTTTCCAGCAATGGCACGCTGATTCTATTCATGAGTGCATTGTATCTGTGGCCCGAGAAAAGAGCGTGGATCATCTTAGCTTGCATCCTCGTCGCAAGGTCTAGAATGTCAGCTAGACTGATTCCATCGACCCTGTGCATGTCCTCTGTTCTGACTCCCAGCATGGCGTACACATCTCTTTTTGGGTGTCTTTCTTTTTTGGGCACAAGCCCCAGGGCTCTCTCGACAATGTCTGTGTTAAGGGGCACTCGCACCCTTCTTTCTTGATCACCCGCCCTCACTGTGACCGTGCCACAGCTTTGTCCTTCATGGAAGCTCCTTAAGAAATCTACGCACATGCCATAGTCCACTACCTGTCCGACCTTCTCTATGTACTTTCGGAGGTTACATTTGTCCACCAGCTCCCTCACGGCCGGCTCTTCCAAGATGGCTTCATCTAGATTCATGGTATACTTGAATGTGAATTGGCTGAATCCACGCGTCTCGATGCTGATTCCATGCTTCGTCAGCTTCGCTTCCATAAATGGGAGTCTACCCTGTCCTGCCATGGTAGGTGCATGTCATCACCCAAGTCGACGTTAGAGTTATAACTTGATTCATTCCTAGCAAAACCCAAGAAAGAATGTGTGTGACAGTTTGCTGTGCAAATTCATAGGAATGAAACTTAGAAATAATTCACAACCAACATCTACTTCCTCCTTGCATTCTTTCCTATTTGAATTCAGTTGATCACTTTCAGCCTTTATATCTCTTGCTACATCACTTGGTTCATCACTTGGTTGTCACTTGCTCTTCCCCCCCTTTTTCCCAAGTGTTACGGGAATCCTTTTTAGGATTTGCAAGGGGAGGAGGAGGGCTTGCATGGGCTGTGTGGGGTGAGCTACTTGGCCAACAGCCAAGTATAAAGGTTAGGGTTATATTCAAACTGGGCATGATGATCAAGTTCGCATGGTTGTATGGAAGCTTGAGTGATGTAGGTCAAGACATCATGAAAGATGTCCCCAGAGTTGAGGCGACTAGCAATGTGCAACTCCTCTTCTGTGAGGAATTGGTACGAGTGGGCCAATACCTGATCATCTAAGTGTAAGTTGCGTGTAATGGCCAAAACTCTAAATGAAAGAGGTGCCACATAAGTAGGGTCGTGTTCAATTGTTTTGATTGCCCTCCTTTGCTCAACATTGGTCATGATACGGCGGCCTTTTTTCTCCCATTGGAGTCATAAGGCATACCATAGTTGTAAGAATGGAGAAGCAGAGCTAGCAAGCTGTGTGAGCTCCTCCAGTTCTCATTCAGGTGTAGAGTGAGTAGGCTTGCGGTAAGAGGTGACTAGTCGTCTGAGAACATCTTGCTCCTTTGAGATTTCTCCATTAGCGATTAGCTCGGCCGCAATTTTGGAAAATTTGATGGTCATAAACTTGTAATCTTCCCAAGTGCACGGCAACGCGCGAACATCAAAAGCGAGGGGTTCGTCAAGAAGTCCTAGGTCAAGCCTCTCAAAGCTCCTAATGAATGTAGTGAAGGTGTCATCCAACTCCTTGATGCATGCCACTACGTCATTCCCCGAGGTCTCAACGAGATCCTTGGCCGCTAAAAGGAAAGATTGTCTTTCGTATGAAGGCTTAAGACCTACTGGTGGTGATGGTGCAGTTGGGCTGGACAGTGGTGACTCCATTGCTGGCGTCACAAATGGGACTTTGCACTCTAGAGCATTTGGAGATGCTGCAGCGGGCTTTTGTGGTATAGGGGTGTGTTGCATTCTATTCGAGTCGGCATGGGGGTGTGCAACTCCTCTGACCTGGGTGGTGCTGGGCATCCAACTTAGGACAATGAATGTGTTGGGGGTCCTTAATCATCACTGGTGTGAGTTCGGTGTTCTTTGCGACTTGTGCTTTGTATGTGCTAGCCTGTCCAGCTGGAGTGGGGTTGCTCAGAGTTGGGCTCCTTGAGTGTCCACCCTTAGGCACCCATATCCAAGTGTTGCCCTCATAGTATCCTTGTGCTTGTAGTAGATCTTTCGATATCCATTGCGGCGTGGTAGTGCACCTATGTCGATAGCATCTGAGCTGCCTCTTAGGCTACGACTGATGGCTTTTGCATTTAGAAGCATGTTTGTGCAGTCTACCAAGAGGTGGCCCTCGTCGTTTTGGCACCCATATGTGCGTGGGATCTTTGGCCATGTGAATGGCTTGGGTGGGTTTGATTCTGGCAATTGGAGCACGGGGTAAGATATCCATGCCCTTCTCCTTAGGCTTGGTCATGGGGGTCTCTATCGGTGGCTCTACAGTTGTAGAAGGTGCAAGATGGCCCTTGCTGAAAGTAGTTACTATCCGCACATTGCCTACAACAAGATGGATGCAATCTAGGTTGTAGTCCACATTGAAGCTTGTATGCTTTTTGAAAGTGCGGCCTAGTAGTGATTTATCATCGGCCCCCTTAGTGTTTGGTAACACATAAAAGACAACTGGAACGCTTTCAAACTCAACAGAGACAGCCACTTGGCATTTTCCTAAGAGAGGGTAAGTGTTGCACCCAAATGGGCTAAGTTTCGCGTTTGTGGGCTGTAATTTAGGCTGACCAATGAGTGTCCAATGGTCATGTGTCAAAATATTACGGTCAGCACCTTTGTCGATCAGGGCATCGAAAGAATACGTCTGTTCTGCGGGGACTGTGATTTGTAGGTAGGCAGGTGCTACTGCTTCTTCATCTTGATCTATTAGTTTGGTAATTGTGGCCACGCAAACGTTGACAGGAGCTTCGCACATAGGTGGCTCGTGCAATGGATGGGAAGGAGAATAGTACTTTTTCATGCGACTGCCATATTGAAGAAGCATATTCCTTCCCCTTCGAGCGTTTCGAACTCGACATTGCCCATTCTACTAATTGCACACACCCGGAAAGGTCCCAGTCCTCAAAATTTCATTTTCTGTTTGTGACCTTTCACCGAGTAGAGTAGGACAAGGTCTCCTTGATCAAAGTTGCACTGGTTAACATGCTTGTCAAACCACATCTTTCGTCATGCCTTCTCACAGATCATAGCATGGGTGGCTAAAAGTCGAGTCTCCGTGAGACGCTCTGACTCCTCTAAGTGGTCAGTCCAAGCTTCTCTTCCCTCCCAATGCTCCTGAGTTGCTATTCGTAAGCTAGGGACAAAGAACTCTAAAGGTAGAATGGCCTCTGTTCCGTAGGTCAACCTAAAGGGCGTTTGTCCGATGGCCATCTTATAAGCTGTCCGATAGGCCCACAAGACCGCCATCAATTTATTATCCCAGTCTCTTCGTGATGTGGATACTATCTTAGTAAGCACGTTGACTAGGATTTTATTTGTGGACTCTGCTTGGCCATTTGCTTGAGGGTAGTAGGGAGAGGACCTTCTATGAATGATTAGGAAGGTTGAGAGGTGGGATATTACTTCATTAATAAAGTGCATGCCGCCCTGATCACTCACTAGTTTGATTGGACAACTAAACTGTGAAAAGACCTGCTCCCACAGGAACTTTGCAGTGGTTCTAGCATCATTCTTTCTAGTGGCTCTTGCCTCCGCCCACTTCGTCAGGTAATCCGTTGCCACAATGATGTAGCGTGCCTAGGAGTATTGCGTCGCAGGACTGATAGGTCCAATGAAGTCAATGCCCCATTTTTCGAAGGGCTGACGCGCTATCACAAGGGTCAACTCCATCTTATCTTTGCGCATGGGCACCTTAGTTCTCTGGCACTTATCGCAATGTTTGACAAACTTAGCAGCATCACGGAACAGGGTGGGCCACCATAGTTGGCATTGTAGCACCTTACGGGCAGTCGTATCCCCACTAAAGTGCCCGGCAGCTATCCCGCCATGTGCCTCTCTCAATACATCGTGCATCTTGTGCTCACACACACACTTATGCAACAAACCGTCCTGCCCCAACCTATAGAGTTGGCCAGCGATCAGTTGGTATGGCTAGATTTTTAAGATAAGTCTCCTTAGCCTGGCTTTCTCAATAGGTCTCTCAAGCAGACTGTTTTCTAGCACTTGGACTACGTCATCGGCCCCCTTCACTAGACAGACCAAAGAGATTAGCATCCGGTAAGTCGTCAAGTATGCCTTGTCCAGTAGCTTCCCCTGTGGGTATGCGGGACATGTGATCCACCATGTAGTGCTGCTTTCCCTTATGAACAACCACAGAGAAATCAAACTCCAACAGGAGAAGTAACCATCTCGCTATGCGACTTGTAGCGCACAGCTTGTTCACAAGATAAAGCAGGGCTTGATGGTCAATGAAAAAGACGAAGGGTGTGGCCAATAGATAATGCCTAAATTTCTTTACAGCAAACACCATGGCTAGCCCTTCCCTTTCTATAATGGAATAGTTCATCTCCATTTCGGTGAGTTGCCTGCTGGCAAAGCTCACATGGTAATCAAGATTATGTTCACCAGGCTGGCATAGAATGGCTCCAATAACAACCTTAGAGGCATCTATGTGTACATGGAACATTATACTCTAGTCTGGGGCTCGTAAGATTGGTGCAGTGGTGAGAGCCTTCTTTAACTGTTCATATGCATGCTGGTATTCCTCAGTCCATTCGAATACGATCAGCAGCTTGTACAATGGTCTAGCAATCAACGAGTAGTTCAGTACAAAGTGTCGGTAGTATCCTGTATGGCCTAAGAAACACTGAACGCCCTTCTAGTTAATGGGTGGTGGTAGGTCGACAATGACCCTGACTTTTGAGAAGTCAGTCGCAATGCCATTCCTTGACACTACGTGCCCTAGGATACATCCTTGCTTCACCCAGAACTGGCACTTCAAGGGGTTCAATGAGAGTTTATATAACCGACATCATACAAAGACTGCTCTCAACCTCTCTAAGTGTTCGGCCCAATTAGAGTGTATGCACAAGTGGTCTACGAACACCTCTAACTCGCGTCGTAGCATATCCTTGAAGATGGTGCACATTAATCATTGGAAAGTTGTAGGTGCATTCATTAGCCCAAAGGGCATAATGATGTAGGCGAATACGCCCCACTCCGTGGCGAAGGTAGTCTTGTGATTGTTGTCAGGGTGCACTTGCACTTGATTATAACCAGAGAAACCATCCAAGAAGCTGTAAGCTTCTTTGCCTACCACCCTCTCCAGCATGTGCTCGGTATATAGTAAGGGGTAGTTATCCCTCTTCGTAGTGGCATTGACCTTCTTGTAATTCACACACACCCGATTTTTACCATTCTTTTTCATAACGATCACTATGGGCGATACCCAATCCGTGTGTTCAATCTCATATATGAATCCCACTAATGGGACCTAAAATGGGCCGGCACTGGCTCATGCACTAGCTAGACCTCTATCATGCGCTCAACAACCCCACGGCCTCACGGCCAGGAGCGTTGATGACACATACATCATACATTGCCTTCCTAAACCTCTTGCATTTGTATCACGTATCGTAGTCCAACTCTAACCCAATCAACACTCCTTAGAGGGTGATGCCAGGAGGCATATTCCACGGTGGATTCCGTGAGGTTTTACGGTGGATTCCGTAAACTTAGATGACCGGGGCTCATACGCAAAGAGGATTCTTTGTGCGAGAAGTTGATGGGGACGCCTGTCCTTTTCGGGTGTTTCATTAATTTAGTGTGTACATGGGTGATTCCATAGCGGGTGATTCCGCAAAATGCATATTAAATTAATAAACGTTTATGAGTTTAGAGTGCGCACTCGTAATAAATTAAGGTTAGGATTTATTTCTAACCAGTTGATTTATTTATGTAGCTGAAGACTGCTAGGTATTCACTTTTGTCGGTTTAATTGTGTTATTTTACTAACGATTGTGAATGCTTCAGTTGATGTGTAGAGATAGCAGCAGTGGCGGAGGAAAGCATTGGAGTCTAGCGGGTTTTCGATCTTTGGACTATATTTTGATAGGCGCCACGCCTATATTTTGATTATGTCTATAGAGACATCGATTATTTATTATTATTTTGTATGCGCTTATGCGCCTGGATATGTTATTTTTATTTGGACATTGAGATTGGGCGTGCCAGACTCTTTGGGCACCGTCCATTAGCTTTATTTTCTTATTTTTGGTAGAAAGCAAACTCAAAAGCTAAAAGCTTGTCATATTTTTGTAATTGGGCTATTTTTGAGCAAAAAGATTGGAATATATATATTAAATACATGCTTTGTGAAGCGCTCACACAAGGCATGGGGGAGATTCAACCCAATTTGTCTCTTGTCTCATGTCGTGCTTGCTTTTACATTGGTTTTTGTGCTAAAAAGTAGAGTGCTTTGTTCTTGGGGACCTTTGGGAATTCACTACGTGAGCTACCTGCGTCCGATCTGCGCACCAGTGGTATCAGAGCGGAGCAGAGATCAAGGGCTTCCAATCGCTACCAATCTCGGGCGAAGGCGGAGCTCCAAGAACAAACGGCCTCTACAGTCAATCTCGTCGCGAATCGTCGATACAGGCAGACTTCTGGCGATCAAGAACCCCTATTTCCACTGTCAGATCGCGAAGGACCACTCTCTGTCGGCGGAGGACCACTCATCAATTCTCTTCATCAAGTCGTGGGAAACAGAGATAAGATTTCTTCATAATCAAGTTTGTTATTATCTTAAAGCTTAGTCTTAAGCTTAAGAAGCTTTATAAGCTTCAAAACTTCGAAACGATTGGCAAGAAGATCATCCCGAAAATTCCGCGCTGTGAAAAAACGGCCCCCCCCCTCACGATCAGAAAACGGCGCCTTTTTTTTCTTCTTAAGCTTATTAAGCTTAAGCTTAATAAATTAAGCTTAAGTCATCAAGCTACTCTCAAGTCAGACAAGGCAGAGAAGTCTGCAAACTCCGGGTCTCTCACTCCAGAAGACAAGTTCAGTAAGTCGACTCTAATCAAGTCCTGCTAGTCCTGCAAATCGGCTAAGTCCAGCAAGTCAACAACCCTGCAAGTCTGTTAAGTCTGCAACTCTGCAAGTCAGACTAAATCAGAACTGACTAACGCTCGAAACTCCTAGAAGACTTGTTCGTTTGCAAAAATTTTGAACTGGAAAGTTGTTCGCAGCAAGCTGTTTTACCTATCTACAAGTTCGTTGAAGTACTTTCAGCAAACGGGGACAGAAATATTTCAGAATTTTTGAAAATTGAAGAAGAAAATACCCAAAAATACATAGCCTTGTAACCCCAAATTTGAGCTACGCTCATCCCGCTAACTGATTTTGAGTGAGTAAGGTTTGTTGAGTTTTACAGGATGACTACCCCACATATGGATGATCCTATGGCTGAAGACGACCTACCCGAGCCTACCATGGAGCAAAAACTGGATCTTATCATGCTACAATTGGACGAAGAGCGAAGAGCTAGGCAAGCCTTGCAAGCGCAATTGACAAAGCTACAAGGAGTGTCCACTGATAAAGAAGAACCTCAAGCTGAAGATCTGATTCGCCGTACCATCGACGCCACTCTTGAAGCACAAACCATTCGCAAGGAATCCAAGATAAGTAAACGAAGTTTCAAGTTTCGCACTTTCAATGGCATAAGAGAAGGAAAGACTGTTTTATCATTCATTAGCCAATTTGATGACTATTTCCATGAGGAAACTTATCCTGAGAAAGATAAAATCAAGTGTGTTACTAATCATCTAATAGATAGTGCATCACTTTGGTGGACTGTAGTCCGCAAGAGTATAGAATGTCCTGCTACATGGGAAGATTTCAAGAAGAAGTTCATGCAAAATTTTCTACCACCGCAATTTCATGAGAAGGCAATCAAGCAATGGGATTTACTTCAACAACGCGATCGTGAGCCTATTCCACAGTATACAGAGCGTTTTTGGAATGCACTCTTACAGCTACGCATGCTTGAAGACGTACCAGAGACGACACATAAGCGGAAGTACATGTCTGGACTTCTTGGACATTACTACGCTGAGGTGAATATGTTCAAGCCTGCTACCCTTGAAGATGCTATCTCCTTAGCTCACGACACTGAAGATAAGTTACGTGGAAGAGATCGACGACCACAGCCATTCCAAGCAAACGGTAATTATGGATCTAAACAATTCAATTCAAATTTCAGAAGGTTTAATTCAGGTCGTTTCTCATCACCATCTTTCCGCAAGAATTGGCCTAAACCACCTGCATTACCATCCACTGTCAATCCAAACCCTAAGCCTATCCAACAAGCAAATCCAAATATACCCAGACTCCCAGCCATTGCAAATAATGTGACCAAAGCCAAGCCTATCGTATGCTACAAGTGTCACCAGCCAGGCCATCTCGCAGCAAATTGTCATTCAAAGAAGCCATCAGCACATATCAACTACCTTGGAGCTATGGACGAAGAAGAGCATGAGGATATGCCGGACTTCACTGAAGAAGAAGATGATCCTACTACTACTTCCGACACTTTACCAGGTATGCCTACTTTACATTCATTATTGACTATGAAATGTATGGTGCATGGAAAAGAAAGAACTATCTTGCATGATGACGGTAGTACGCATGACTTTATTTCAGTAAAATTGGTAAAGGAATTGAAATTGCATACAGTACCTACGCACTATCGCATAAAAGCTGCATTTTTAGGCACTAGGTACAATGGCACACAAGAAGTTCAAGATTTAGAAATTCAAATTGGTCCATATATTGAAAGAAGAAATTTCTTAGTTGTCCCATTACAGTCTAGCGACATTATTCTAGGAATGCCATGGAGACACCAACATAATCCCAATATAGATTATTCCACACACACAATGAATATAAATTTTCAAGGAAAATCTATTACATTATTTGGTATGCATGCATCTCATATGTTTCCACTGCTTTCGCATACTCAAGCAAAACGTGCACTACGCAAGAATACTAAATCATATCTCATTTGGGTGAATGAATTGCACGCAAAAGAAACTCATATGCACCCTAGGCATAAGGAATTTCTTGCATATTTTAAGGATTGTTTTGCAGAAGACCTACCACCAGGTTTACCTCCATCACGTCCAGAAGACCATAAGATTGACCTAATACCTGGTACACAACCACCTTGCAAAGCCCCATATAGGCACAATCAAATAGAGCAAAAAGAAATCCAGAGTCAAGTAGAAGAATTACTAAATAGAGGTTTAATTCGACCTAGCAGTTCCCCATTCGGTGCACCTGTGCTCTTAGTCAAGAAAAAGAATAATACTTATCGGATGTGTATTGACTACCGAGCATTAAATAAGATCACTGTAAAGAATAGGTATCCTATACCTAGAGTTGACGACCTTATGGACAAACTGCAAGGATCTTCTATATTTAGTAAAATTGACCTTAAATCTGGATATCATCAGGTGAGGTTAGATAGATCCGACATATTTAAGACTGCATTCAGGACACAGTTTGGCCATTACGAATTCTTAGTTATGCCATTCGGATTAACTAATGCACCTGCTACTTTCAGTAGAATGATGAACCGTATTTTCCTAAAATATCAATATTGTGTGATTGTTTTCTTTGATGATATTTTAGTGTTCAGTCAAATTGAAAAAGAGCATTATGAGCATTTATCATTAGTTTTTCAATTACTGAAAGAAAATCAATTGTTTGCAAATCCTGACAAGAGTGAATTCTTTAAGACAGAAATAGAATATCTAGGTCATATTGTATCAGAAGAAGGAATAAAAGTTGATCCTAAGAAAATTGATGCAATATTGCATTGGCCTATTCCTAAAAATGTACATGAATTACGCTCATTCCTTGGTCTTGCTAGTTTCTATAGGAAGTTTGTACGTAATTTCTCATTACTTGCTTTACCACTGACCAAACTTCTTAAGAAAGGTATTGTTTACCAATGGACTGAAAACCAGCAGAAATCCTTTGATTTACTCAAACGTGCATTGACCAATGCCCCTGTTCTACAATTTCCTAACTTTAACAGACCATTCTTTTTAGTTGTGACCGATGCTAGCGGATCAGGAATAGGAGCCGTGCTAATGCAAGACAACCATCCAATAGCATATTCTAGTTCTAAGCTGAAACCCTCTGAGCTCAAATATTCCACTTATGACAAGGAACTCTTAGCAGTTGTACAAGCATTGAAACAATGGAAACATTATTTAATGGGTTCAGAATTCATGATAAAGACTGACCAGCAAAGCATTAGACATCTACTTAGCCAACCCCAAATTTCTGACCGCCATATCAAATGGGCTTCATTCATTCAAAGTTTCCATCCTATCATTCAATACCAACCTGGAAAAGAAAATGTAGTTGCCGATGCATTAAGTAGAAGACCTGCAATTTATAACATTTCTATCATATCTTTTGATTCTTTGATTGCTATGAAAGACACATATCACCAGGATATTACTTTTCATTCTGATTGGCAAAAATTAGTTCAAAATAATTTCATTCCTGTTGATTCATTGTCATATAATGATGGATTCATGTTCTTTGAAAAGAGACTGTGTGTTACTATTCCATTCCGATCTTTTGTTTTAAATGAAATTCATTGTCCCCCATATCAAGGTCATAGAGGTATCATTTCTACATTACGCATGTTAACTGAAGATTTTTATTGGCCGCATATGGATGCAGATGTGTCTAATTTTGTTTCTGAATGTCTGATTTGTCAAAGAATAAAAAGACATCATGGTAAACAGTATGGGTTATTAATGCCTTTATCTATTCCATCTAAACCTTGGGAACATATATCTATGGATTTCATTACTGGCTTACCAAATACTAAATCTAACCATGACATGATTTGGACAATTGTAGATAGATTTAGTAAGAAAGCATATTTCATTGCATGTAAGAAAACTTTAACAGCATCACAATGTTAGATATGATCAATGCCCCACCCTCATTAGGTGCTACCAATGATCCATGGTGCTCAAAGTTGTAAGGCCCCCATTATGAGGAGAAGCCAAATGTGAGCCCGGACATTGGTTGAGTCCTGACTTGTATATCAGATGAGGTCTATGTGACCGGATGGCAAAAAGGTGACTGTTGTGGGTCTAATCTTTGGGTTAGACGGAGTGGTTAAGCTGGTAGCAACTCGAGGCACATTGCATTGAGTTGCGTGGTAAGGGAGTTAAAAGGGGCCCCTATTGTGGGGTCCGGGGGCCGCGGAAGCGGCCCCTGGCTGGGGGGTCCCAGGGGGGCCAGCGGCCCCCCTGGCGGGGGTCCGGGGGCAGCGCCCCCGGCCCGATGGTAAAGGGAATATTCCCTGGAATATTCCCTGGCCGACTAGTGGAGGCTCATATGGTAGGTCGGTCAGCAGGCCGACCTAACGACCTTCGCGGGCTATAAAAGCTAAACCCCTTCGCAGCCATCTCACACTCATCTTTCACCCAGTCAGAGTTGTTGTTCCAGCTAGCCTTAAGCTCTTCACCTATCTTCTGTCTAGATCGCCATCTAAGCTTCACACAGTGGAAGCGCACGGGTGGACAGAGCCATCTTTGTATCAGTTGTTTGGAGTTAAAGAATTTTACTGATTCTCCTCTTATCTGTTGTGTACTCTCTATCTCTTTCTCAGATTCTGTTCGTTGCGCCGTGTAATATTTTACACACAAGCAGCACAGTTATTTTTGAAAACTGTTTTTACTAACCATGGATTGCCGAAAGTGATTATTTCAGATAGAGATTCTAGATTTTGTAATAATTTCTGGATTACACTGTTTGCAAATCTAGGCACAAAGATTGATTTTTCATCTGCATTTCATCCAGAAACAAATGGACAAACAGAAGCCACAAATAGCACTATTTTAGATCTTTTACGTGCATACACTATCTCTAAACCTCAGACATGGGATACTCATTTGCATTTATTACAGTTTGCTTACAATAATACACCTCACACATCTACAAAGAAAGCACCTTTTGAAGTTATTTATGGATATAGATTATCTACACCTGTTGCCTCTTTGTCTAATAGAATACAAAGTGCCGATGATATTGCTGTTATGCATAACACTATTTTAGATGAGGTCAAGGATATGATTGCTAAAGCCCAACAATCATATACCAAACAAGCCAACAAGAAAAGACAAGCCATGAATTTCAAAGTTGATGATTATGTTTGGCTTAGAATAGAAAAGCGTAGACTGCAAAGTGTAGATAGACATCCAATTGTCAAATTAGCCCCTAGATTCTACGGACCATTTAGAATCATTTATAAGATTAATGACAATGCATTCAAATTAGAACTGCCATCACATTGGAAAATTCATAATACCTTTCATATTAGTTTATTGAGACCATTTAGAGGACAATTACCTATCCACCCTGTCTATGAAAACCCACCTTTACTAGAAGAAGAGACTGAAATACTTGAACCAAAAGCCATTATAGACACTGACTATATGACCACTAGAACTGGCCGAAGGTATTCTAGATATCTCGTGAAATTTAAGAACCATCCTGTAGAAGAAGCACAATGGATGCACGCTAGAGACCTAAATGCTTTCCCCACTCTGTTAGCTCCACATTGAGCTAATAGCAATTGAGGTCAATTGCTATCCCACCCCGGGGGTATGATGCCAGGAGGCATATTCCACGGTGGATTCCGTGAGGTTTTACGGTGGATTCCGTAAACTTAGATGATCGGGGCTCATACGCAAAGAGGATTCTTTGTGCGAGAAGTTGATGGGGACGCCTGTCCTTTTCGGGCATTTCATTAATTTAGTGTGTACATGGGTGATTCCATAGCGGGTGATTCCGCAAAATGCATATTAAATTAATAAACGTTTATGAGTTTAGAGTGCGCACTCGTAATAAATTAAGGTTAGGATTTATTTCTAACCAGTTGATTTATTTATGTAGCTGAAGACTGCTAGGTATTCACTTTTGTCGGTTTAATTGTGTTATTTTACTAACGATTGTGAATGCTTCAGTTGATGTGTAGAGATAGCAGCAGTGGCGGAGGAAAGCATTGGAGTCTAGCGGGTTTTCGATCTTTGGACTATATTTTGATAGGCGCCACGCCTATATTTTGATTATGTCTATAGAGACATTGATTATTTATTATTATTTTGTATGCGCTTATGCGCCTGGATATGTTATTTTTATTTGGACATTGAGATTGGGCGTGCCAGACTCTTTGGGCACCGTCCATTAGCTTTATTTTCCTATTTTTGGTAGAAAGCAAACTCAAAAGCTAAAAGCTTGTCATATTTTTGTAATTGGGCTATTTTTGAGCAAAAAGATTGGAAATATATATTAAATACATGCTTTGTGCAGCGCTCACACAAGGCATGGGGGAGATTCAACCCAATTTGTCTCTTGTCTCATGTCGTGCTTGCTTTTACATTGGTTTTTGTGCTAAAAAGTAGAGTGCTTTGTTCTTGGGGACCTTTGGGAATTCACTACGTGAGCTACCTGCGTCCGATCTGCGCACCAGAGGGAGTCCCAACACCTTTCCAAATAGCACGAAGTACAAACATAGGAGGTCCTCCCACGGCTGACTGCCGCTACCTCACTGCTACTCTCCTACATCTTGGGGATTGGCCCCTCAATGCATCACTAAACATATATAACACTACGCATATAGTTCTCCCAAGGTACCAATTATCTCGTTCCAGGATGTACCATACCTCACTTTACTTTCCCCTTAGACCCAACGCCTGGCCTACAGCTTGGACAACCTTACTCACTCAACGTTGGTCACGATCTAGAGAATACAGGTGCTATGCATCCAAGAGGTTTTGTCTGATACCTTTTATCATTTTATGCTTCATGCAAATTGTGAATGTCCATGTGCTCAAACAAAGAAAAATCAGCATTGTACTTAGTGCAAAAGCATTCTTTCAATGAATTTCTCTAACGCATAATTGCTACGTTGCACGAACCTAGCACCGAAGAGACCTCGTGCTACTAGATCCTTATTTTAAATTAACGACCGATCTATATACTATGCATAGATAAAACCAATCATCCTTTTCTTTCTCTCAGCACTTAAACACCACTCTCATTCTCTCTACCCCCTCGCCGTTTAGATTGTGCACGATGCATAAGTTTAGGGTAATATTTCCATGTTTTTTGTTGTATGAAAAGCAATAAAAACTCACTAAAACATAAAGGTAGGGCTGAACTGAGGCTAAACCTCATACTTCAGATCCCCCATACATACACAAACATGAATCTTATTTTTTAGTATTTTTCGCACACTCAAAACCTATTTTTACCCATTTTTCCCTATTTTTCTTGTATTTTTCGTAATATTAAATACCTAAAAATATAAAATGAGTTGTGGACTGTGGCCCTTAGGTTCATTTGCAGCAAAAACACAAATTTAGTTGGTGTTTCTTATTATATTTTCCATTTATATATCAAAAACACCCAATTTTTCCCTATTTCGCGTGTTTTACGAGTTTTACGTCATTAATTTCAGTCACAACACTTATGATTTTCTGATTTTATGAGCATGAACTGATCAAACTCATAGCAAACAACATTATAATGCATAATCATCCCATGGGAACAAATATTCATGAAGCAACTTGCATAAAACATCAATTTCCTTTGTAAAAATGAAATTACCGTTCTTTACGGGTTGCGAGTTTTTATTTGCCATGTCTCGGGACTGATTTCGAACAGCCATTAATGCTCATGACAGTCTACAATCAACAATCTTCATTCCTCTTGAACCATGGAGCAATCCCATCTGGGTTGGACAAGCATCCATCAATCCTTCTTCTTCCCACATGAATCTGCCCTTAGAGGAGAGAGAGGGAGGAGAGAGAAAGACAGATTTCTATTCTCCCTCTATAGCCCACCATTGGACGCGCGAGAGAAGGCAATACGGAGCGGAGAAGTAGTGGAGCAGCCTTGCCTCATCATTGCTATGGCTTACTCTCAGCCACCATAATTCTCATCCGGGGGGGGGGGCGTTTTCTGATCGCGTGCTGATCTGCACGTCGCCCTCCTCTTTTTTGTTGATTTTTGGGGGGTAGGGGTCCCAAGAGGCACCCCCTTTGGCCCCCCCCTTGGCCACCCTTTCAATTTTGGCTGGTCTTTTGGCCCTTTGCGCATCTGGCCTCCGAATTCAATTCTGAAAATTTCTGTGAGCTCGTCTTGGCATCCCGCACTGACTAGCAGCTCCATGGGCTGACACAGTCGCACGGAAAAATTACTAAAAATCCGAAAGTGTCACACGGGCGCCTTCAAAGTACTTTGACGCTTAAAATTGTCCTAGATCGAGCCGCCGCCTCCGACGTTGAATATTTTTTCCTTGATATTCGTAATTTTTAGCTATTTTTAAGCACTTCTCGGTATCAAAATTCCGCTCTCATTGGCGACCACGGGATAGGGTGACTCAGCCCATCGAATCCCACAATATATCTGCACAAAACAACCAAAGGAAGCATCAAGCTGATACAAAATAGATACATACTAAACATAGCACAATGCTCACCCGACCCCCTGACAAAACCAAGGCATGACATCCACAAGGAGTAGGCTTAGCAAAATCTGATGAAAGGTCTGAAGCTAGTCACTAACCAACTACTCCAACACGGCCAAACTAAAAAGAACTATCAAAGAGGTTGCCGTAAGTGGTGGTCTGAACTACCTACCTAACTAAGGACAACACAACCAGGAGCTCCTACTAGGCAAGGACTCCTATAGCCTGATCAAGAAGTATTTTCTTATAGCACATTTCTTCTTTTAGGGTTTTATTTTATTGACATACTCGGGCATGTAAAAAGGAGGGAGCTGAGCGTAGTGACCCAAGGAGAACAGGGCATCGGCCTCAGGTCCTGTCTCGGTACCCAAGAACCTACCAAGCCCTCGCAAGGCGACACTTAATCCTTTTCTGACACTCACTTTTATTTTCACTCCAACCTTCCTTAATTTCTTTTTTTCTAGCAAGATGCCACCCTTAGGAAGACAAGGCATCAGCCCCGGGTCTGACTCATCCCTAGGAACCTACCAGGCCTTTGCAAGGCAATGATCGACTGCTTATAAATTTTTCTTTCTTTTCTTCTTCTTTTTTTTTATAGGGGGTTAGAACCCCTTTTTACACACCTTTGTATATATTGATTGTCTTTAAGATATTCAAAGTTTCTTTTCCTTTATCATCATTATTTTTCTTCTGGCAGGCTTCTCTAGCTGCCTCACAACTAACAATAACTCCTAGAACAGCCGCCTAGCAGGCTAGCAGAACAGGGTCACTAGGACTTCCATCTAAAACAGGTCTTTCAATGCTTGACAATGTCTTTACAGGAGGCAATGACTACTCAGACCTCCCTCAAGCATACTTAACCTAAACCTCAGGACTGCATGCCTTGGACGCCGATCCCCAATAAGAAACGAAAAACCCCTTAACAAGTACACAAACACATATAGCATAAAAAAACCACAATACTCATAAAGAAGGGATATCACCTGGATAGGGCCACGAGAAGCGTCCATGCAACAAAGGCTCTTTCCAAGCTCTTCTTCCGAACCTGTCTAGCACAAAACTCAAACAAGAGACCATTAACCGTACCTGCACTAAACAGACAATTGGCCCTCTTGGCCTAACGAAATAAAACAGTAAAACCTCGCAAAACGGGCCCTCTTGGCCTAATGAGATCAAACAGAATAGTACCTACACATCCCTCCCTGAAAGAGCACAAATATACAATAATAGGCTCCTCTCCAAGGAGGAAAAACAGGCTCGTAGCCCTAAACTAAATGCATAAGGTTATGACCCATCCCTCCCGCATAGATAGCAAGAGGAGTACGCATAACATGTTGTCTAATTAACATATGGGTCCAGGATAATAACGGTAGATTGGTCTCGGCAACTCTTTGCATCACCCATATCAACCATCGTCTGCCATATATTGCATGCTCTGATAACATACCCCACAAGCGACCGGGTCTTGTTTCATCATTGATCACAATATCCAAACTAGGACCACAATTAAAGAAGAGGTCTTCCTCATAAGCAAGATTTGCTAATGAATCCGCAAACTGATTCCAGTAACTTGGAATCAACTGAAAAGACACTCTCTCAAACTCTTCAAGTAGGGTCATAGCAGTCCGATGATACATAAAGAGAATGGGATTCCGCACTGTGTACGTCCCATCTAGCTGATTCAGGATCAACTGGGAATCCCCTTTTACTAACAACCGATGAATACCACCTTGCTTGGCAGTATGCAGTCCCATAATCAAGGCTTTATACTCCGCCATATTGTTAGTGAATCCTACCCCGAGATAAGCAGCTAACTTCATCGTAACTCTACGTGCGGGACCTCATATTACTACTCCAACACTCCCTTTTTTACTAGGGCCCCTGGACGCTCCGTCAAAATATAATGTGTATGTCCACAATGGGTTTACACAGCTGGCCATCACAAACCCCTCTACTCGTAATTATGATAATCAAAGTTTAGCATGTTGAGAGGATGAAATGACGACTCCATCCCACCTTCTTCATTGAACTCAACAGGGATACTCATCAACAGTCGTAAGCAGTGATGGCAGAAGACTTTAATCTCCCACACAAAGGTTCTGTCTTCTTGCTCAATCACTTTATATCCTTTGCTCCACCAGATGAGTTTCCGCTGATGGTATCTCTGCTCCAGATATGGGTGCTCCAAATAAGGGATTAACCGACCCATCAATTGACATTAAGCTCTTCCACAGGTCTCAAATTAGCATACTTAGAAATAATAAGGTTTAATATTATTAATATTAACCTTATTTTTAAACTCTACTCCCTGTAGATCAGCTAGTAGAGCCGTAGACCTATTTTTCCCTAACCTAACAATCTTGTAGGGACCATCCCATTTTGGTTCTAACTTCCCTGGAAACAACTCCCTACGCGCATCATAATAGAGGACTAATTTTCCTTTTTTAAAGGTGTACTTCTTCGCTCTAAGGTCATGCAACTGCTTCATCCGACGCAGCTACCTCCTAGTGTAATAAGCTCTGCAACTTCAGCTCATCCAAGTGGGCTATAGTCGTGAAACGTTCAAAAAGGGAATCCTTATCTCCCAAAGAATGGTTAATTGCAAACCGTATGGTCAGCAATTCAATTTCAAGGGGTAACACGCACTCTTCCCCATAAACCAATTTGAATGGAGTATGGCCGGTAGCTCGCTTGAACGTGGTATTATACGCCCATACTGCCACATACAGCTTCTTGTCCCAGTCTCGTTTCTTCTCAAAGACTATCTTAGACAAGATACCCACAAGCTGTTTATTAGTACTTTCAACTTGCCCATTCGCTTATGGATTATAAGGAGTCATTTTATTGTGCTTGATTTGCCAAGCCTCTGTCAAGCTTTTAATCACTTTGTTCAGGAAATGAGTTCCAGGGTCCGACACTAATTCTTTTGGTGGACCAAAGCGGCAGATAATCTGCTCTAATAGGAAACTTGCAGTCTCTTTTGCATTGTCCTGCCTCGTCGCCCGCACTTCTAACCATTTTGTAAAATAATCAGTGGCTACTATAATGTACCTCTTTTGGGTAGTAGACGATGTTGAGATATCGAGCTCCACTCGTGATACACCAGGGTGACCGTTGTGTATTTATGTCACCGACTTGTCAGTTGCAGACGCGGTTGGTACACCGCCCATGAATAATAGCTACATGATAGCTATCCTTATCTACTCTAGTTCGTGGCTCAGTTAGTATGCCACCTTAGTTACTTGAGTTTGGTTTGAGACCCATATAGAGGGTTCTTCTATTTCTTTGTACTTGAGTTCTTTTGGCTTACACAACTAAGAAGAGGAAAAACTGTTTTCAGCCTCCACCCTTGTGTGTCTTCCCCCATTGTGCAAGCAAGAAAGCTTCAAGCGAGACTCCTTCCTTCTCTCCCACAATCTTGACATGGTATCAGAGCCTTGTTCGTGGTAAGGAGCTCAAGAAAGCAAGCCAAGCTCGCGGTGTTCTGGTAAGAGGAGCAGTGTTGCTTTCATTTTTTGTTTTGGGAGCAGATCTCTGCAGGTAGCACAGCCGGAAAGTGCAGGAGTGCATTGTCTCAGGTTGAGACGCCCTTCGCGGTGAAGTAAGAGGGCAGTATATGCTGCGGGAGAGGGCTTTAGCCCTTGGCAACCTTGTTTTTTTGATTTGAGGCCATTTCGGGGCCTGTTTTGGAGGCGGAAGTTTTCTGCACGCACTCAGAAAAAGGCCCAGTTTTATGCTGTGCAGCCACTGTTCTACAGGTCGGTGAAAAGTTACTGTAGAAATTGCATCGTATGCTTGTGCGCAGAGACATTGGGAGTTACAGAATCATCCATGTTGCCTGTTGATGCAAAATCGTCACTAGGAAGTGACTGTGTGGTCAAATACCACTTTTGTCAGTTTTGCAGATTTGCCCTTGTGAGGTTGAAGCTGTGTTCTTTGCAATGACAGAATTTTTTGCAGTGTTCTGTAATGGCGTCTGATTCTCTTTCACAGATTGTCACTGAAAAGCTTGACAAGAACAACTTCCAAGCATGGAAGTTTAGAATGACCAATTTCCTTATGGGAAAAGGATATTGGGAATTTGTTGCAGGAAATGAAGAAGAACCAGTTCTTCCTGATGTTCCCAATCAACAGCAAATGCAGGCATTCAAAACATGGCATGAGAGAGCCAGGAAAGTTATGTATTGGCTATCTATCAGTATTTCAGACTCGATGATTGTGCATATTCAGGATGCAAGTACGCCAAAGGAGGCATGGGATACTTTGTCAAAAATGTATAGCACAAATACGCAAGGCAGGAAAATGCAGCTCAAGCAAGAGTTGCATAATGTGCAAAGAGAAAGTATGAGCATCAATGACTACCACATGAAGGTGAAGAAGATTGCAGATGCACTTGCTTCCATCGGGTCGCCAGTGGAAGATGATGATTTAGTTTCTGTGACCTTGAATGGTCTAGGAAAGGATTATGCACAGTTTCGGACATCCATTTCAGTTCGTGAAAGATTTCCTGATTTTGAGGAGCTGATTGCTCTTCTAATTTCTGAGGAGCAAAGAAATGGTGGTGCATCTTCTTCAGGAGGAACTTCAAAAGAAGCTGTCTTCTACTCAAATGCTGGAAGAGGTAGAGGCAGAGGTAGAGGAGGCCGATTTGGAGGCCGTGGCAGAAATCAGAATATGCAGCAAACTCAAGAAAACCAGTCCTATGGAGGAGGACGTGGTAACTCTAGAGGCAGGGGGAGCCAAAGAGGTCGTGGTGGATGGCAAAGAGGCCAAAATGCAAACAGTAATGTTGAATGCTACTATTGTGGTAAAGTGGGTCATATGGCTAAAGAATGCTATAAAAAGCAGAATGACATCATGAATGGAAAACTGCAATAAGGAAATTATGCATCTTCTAGTAGACAGGGTGATGACAGAAATGAGCATCTGTTTATGGTGCAGCACATGAACAATTCTGTGATAAGTGCAGAAGAAAGCAATGATGTATGGTATGTTGACTCAGGTGCATCAAACCACATGACAGGTCATGCAGAATGGATGGAGGATACAAGGAAAATGGAAAAACTAGGATTTGTGGAGACTGGTGATGATACTGCACATCCTATTGTGCAGATTGGAAAATTTCCTTTGTCTATGCAGGATGGGAAAAAGAAATACCTGTCCGATGTATTTCATGTCCCAAATATCACCAAGAATCTGGTTTCTGTCAGTCAAATGGTTGAGCAGGGCTTGCAGGTCAGATTTAATCCTCATGGATGCTTTGTTGAGGATATGAAAAATAAAGGTCGCTTGATAGCAAAAGGAAAGAAGAAGGGCAGAATGTTTACGTTGGATGCAGACATGTCTGAATTGAGTGCAGCAATGTTTGCACATGGGACCGGTGTAGTTGCAGATATTGATATCTGGCATAAACGCATTGGTCATGTTAATGTACAGCGACTTAAATCAATGCAGGCCCAAAATATTGTTGCAGGTTTGCCTAAATTCAAGGTTGCAGAAATGCATAAGGTATGTGAAGCCTGTCAGTTTGGAAAACAGGCAAGGAAACCATTTCCTAGACATGTTCAAGAGAGTAAGAAGCCATTGGAATTAATCCACTCTGATGTGTGGACTACTAAAGCTGCATCTCTTGGAGGCTGCCATTATTTTGTCAGTTTTATTGATGACTATAGCAGAAAAGTTTGGGTGTATTTTATGAAAAAGAAAAGTGAAGTTTTTGGGCATTTCAAAACTCTTAAAGCTATGGTTGAAAAAGAAACAGGCCTGCAGATAAAATGCCTAAGGTCAGATGGAGGGGGAGAGTACCTCTCAAATGAGTTTGCAAGGTTCCTGCAGGAGCATGGCATAAAGCAGCAATATTCATGCAGTCATACCCCACAACAAAATGGAATTGCAGAAAGAAAAAACAGGCATATTGGAGAGGTATCTCGTGCCATGCTCAATGAAAAAGACTTGCCAGATTTTTATTGGGCTGAAGCAGTTGCTACAGCAGTCTATATAATGAACAGGACTCCCACTGCAGCAATACATGGGATGACTCCAGAGGAGAGGTATACTGGTAGGAAACCAGATATTTCTCATTTGAAAATTTTTGGTTGCATTGCCTATGTACATGTGCCAGATGAGTTGAGATCCAAGTTGGATCCAAAAGCTGAGAAGTGCATCTTTATTGGTTACTCTCTGCAGCAAAAAGGGTACAGATGCTATAACCCTTCTACTCGTAAGTTTACAGTGAGCAGAGATGTTGTTTTTTATGAGATGAGTAGCTGGTATAAACCAGTAAATGTGATTGATGATGTAGATGCACAAAATGGTAATGCTGCACAGAATTCACAGCAGCAGTCACAAAATATTAGTGGACCTAGAGCGTCCCCTAGCAGTGGTTCACATTCTTCGCCGTGGACAGGCAGATTGAGATCAGGAGAATCTTCTCAAAGCAATGCAGATAGTGGTATGCAGGTATCACGAAAAGGAAAAGAGAAGGTTGATCAGCCCATGTTTGATGTGAATGCAGGTCACTCTTATGTGGATGGTGAATCCAGTGGCTCAGAACAGAGCATTGATGATGAGTTGGGTATTCCTTCTGTTGTTACACCTGGAGTAAGGAAGACCAGGGATGTTTTGAGAGCACCTGGGAGTGAACCTATTTTGCGCAGGTCTACGAGAGCTAGGTATCCTGTGGATAGGATGAAATATGATGGATTTACAGCCATTCACTATGCATATATGGTCAAAGTGATACAAGAACCAGAACCCACTTCTTTTGAGGAAGCCATGGGAAAAGAAAAATGGGAGAAAGCCATGGATGAAGAAATGGATGCCTTGGAAGCTAATGCTACATGGGAATTGGTACCTTTGCCTAAAGGTAAAAATGCAATTGGCTGTAAGTGGGTTTATAAGGTGAAGCACAATGCAGATGGTTCTGTGAACAGATACAAGGCAAGATTAGTAGTCAAGGGGTATGCACAAACATATGGTATTGACTATGAAGAAACATTCAGTCCGGTTGCAAGGATGGCAACCGTAAGAGTAGTCATTGCTATGGCTGCATCAAAGGGATGGTGTTTACATCAGATGGATGTAAAGAATGCCTTCTTGCATGGTGATTTGCAAGAAGAGGTCTATATGGAGCAGCCACCAGGTTATGTGCATGCTGTTCATCTTGAGTTTGTTTGCAGGTTGAAGAAAGCCTTGTATGGCTTGAAGCAAGCACCTAGAGCATGGTCTGACAAGATAGGACAGTATCTTGTCACTATTGGCTTTCAGATTTCCAAGGCAGATTTCTCACTTTATGTGAGAAAAACAGAGAAAGGTATTATGCTACTTGTCATTTATGTTGATGATTTGATTATGACAGGTGACAGTGATGAAGATATCCTTCATGTGAAAATGCTATTGAAGCAGAAGTTTGAGATGAAGGATTTGGGAGAGCTGCGTTATTTCTTGGGCATTGAGGTGATTAGATCACCAAGTGGGATACAACTCTTGCAGAGGCAGTATGGATTGGACATGCTGTCCAAATATGGGATGACAGGCTGTAAGCCTATTTCAGTTCCCTTGGAGCAGAATGTGAAGCTGAGCACAGATGCAGGTGAGCTTCTAGAAGACCCTACTATGTAGAGACGCATAGTAGGAAGTTTGATTTATATGACTATTACCAGGCCAGATTTGAGCTATGCTATTGGATTGGTAAGTCAGTTTATGCAGGCTCCAAGGAAACCACATTTGGATGCGGCTAGACGCATACTCAGGTATGTGAAGTCCACATTGCAGTATGGACTATTTTATGAGACTGGGGTTCAGATACAGTTGCATGGATACACTGATGCTGATTGGGCTGGTAGTATTTCTGATAGACGATCTACCAGTGGATATGTGTTCTCTTTTGGGAGTACTGCAGTCACTTGGAGTAGCAAGAAACAGCCTACAGTTGCCTTGTCGAGCACAGAGGCTGAGTACAGGGGTGCAACAATGGCTGCATGTGAGGTAGCTTGGTTGCATAAGCTACTTTATGATATGCATGAGTCTACAGATGGGCTAGTTGTCATTTATTATGACAACATGAGTAGTATACACTTAGCAAATAACCCAGTCTATCATGCTAGAACAAAGCACATTGAGGTACATTATCACTATGTGCGAGAGAGGGTTTTACTAGGTCTTATTGATCTAGTTTATGTCAGCACAGAGGATCAGGTAGCTGACATATTCACGAAGGCATTGGGCGCAGAGAAGCTGCGCAAGTTCAGAGACCTGCTTGGTGTGCAGGAATTGGGATTGAGCTCGAGGGGGAGTGTTGAGATATCGAGCTCCACTCGTGATACACCAGGGTGACCGTTGTGTATTTATGTCACCGACTTGTCAGTTGCAGACGCGGTTGGTACACCGCCCATGAATAATAGCTACATGATAGCTATCCTTATCTACTCTAGTTCGTGGCTCAGTTAGTATGCCACCTTAGTTAGTTGAGTTTGGTTTGAGACCCATATAGAGGGTTCTTCTATTTCTTTGTACTTGAGTTCTTTTGGCTTACACAACTAAGAAGAGGAAAAACTGTTTTCAGCCTCCACCCTTGTGTGTCTTCCCCCATTGTGCAAGCAAGAAAGCTTCAAGCGAGACTCCTTCCTTCTCTCCCACAATCTTGACAGACGATGGAGTAATAGGACCCACAAAATCAATGCCCCACTTCTAAAACGGAAGGATAGCCATGATAGGCGTAAGTTTCCTATTCTCTCTACTGTCCTGCCTTTGACAGGTATCACATCTATTTACATACTCAAAAGAATCTTGGAAGATGGATGGCCACCAATATACAGCTCTTAAAGCTTTCTGCGCCGTCAACCGTCCAGCGAAGTGCCCCCCACATGCAGAGTCATGGCACTCTTCTAAGATAAAAGGAACCTCGTCAGGCATCACACATCAGCGATACATATCATCAACACCTTGCCGATATAGCGTCCCTGCGATCAAGGAAAACTTCAATGCCTGTTGTTTGATCTTCCTCTTTTCAGACTTTGACAAACTAGCTCCCGTCTCTCCTGTTGATAGATAGTGTGTAATAGCAGCATACCAAGATGGGATCGAAGCTGTATCAATTTTAAACATTTCCTCAATGTCACTTCCTTCAGCCAAAGTCTCTTTCAACTCCCCGAAATCCACAAGGCATTCCACAATACCCTGCAACCTCGGTGGCTTACTCTTAATCTCATAATCGAACTCCTGGAAAGTGATTAACCACTTTGCCAAATGATCAAGCAGCTGCAGCTTGTTCATAAGCAATCTAAGTCCTTCCGCCTTCGTATAGAACACTACCTTTTCATAGAGGATGTAGTGCCTAAATTTCTTAGTCCCAAAGACCATCGCAATACACAACTTCTCCATGTAGGTATAATTGATCTCCGAAATGCCCAATTTCCGACTCGCAAAAGCTATCGGATGATACCACTTTTCCTCCCAAATTTGGGCTAAACAGCAGCTTATACTATGCATAGTGGCTGCTGAAAATATATAGAATACCTCACCTCTTTTAGGTGCTTTTAGAATAGGTACTTTTACTAGCTCCTGCTTCACATCCTCGAAAGCTACCTTACAAGGGTCGCTCCACTCAAATGAACAACTAAAGGATAATAAATTCGTTAATGGCAACGTTCTTTCTGCCAAGGCATTGATAAACCTTCGATAGTACCCTATCGAAGACAGAAAGCTATGAACCTCTTTCGGAGTGCACGGCGGACTCATAGCAACGATGACCTTGATCTTCTCAGGGTCAGTTGCTATTCCTACTGAACTGACCACATGGCCTAGCAGTAACCCATAAGGTACTCCAAAGACACACTTCCGTGGGTTAAGAGCGATACAAAATTGTCTGCAATGCTCAAAGCACTTTCTCAAAATAATCAACATCCTTTCCCTTACAGTGGCTACCCCCAGGTCATCAATAAATACTTTCAACTCATCTGGGGAGATGCCACCAAAGGTCTTGTCTGTTATTCGTTGCCACAATCCAGGTGCATTGCATAAACCAAAGGCCATCACATGGTACGCAAAAGTACCAAAGACAGTAATAAAAGTTGTTTTCAACTTGTCCTCCTTTGCAATTGCCATCTGGCTATATCCTGCAAAGCAATCCATGAACGAATATATTTCCCTACCCGCTAATTGATCCAAAATCTGGTCAATAAATGGCAACGGGTAGTAATCCTTAACTGTCTGCTTATTCAGCTCTCTAAAGTCTACACATAGTCCAATCTGGTTGTTCTTCTTCTTCCTGATAACAACTGGTGAATACCATTCTATGTGTTGTACAGGGAAAATCAAACCAGCTTTCCTTAACTTCTGCAACTCTTCAAACAGCCCGTCCCTCAATTCAAAAGGCATACGCCTTACCTTTTGATGCACAAGATGACTGCCTTCTTTTACAGGAATAGTATGAACAGCCAGGCTGGGAGGAATACCTCTCAGCTCATCATAACTCCAAGCAAAGATATCGCGGAATTCTTGGATCAAAGACACATAGTCCTCCCTTTCTGTTGAACTGAGCATAGAACCTAATTTAATTGGTCGTGAATCATTCGACGTGCCAAGGTCTAACTCAATCACATCCACATCTCTTATCCTATCTTGAGGCTCTATCGGCTCATTTAGAGTTATCTGATAGATATCCTCTGTAGTGGACCCCTCTTTAGATTCATCACTGGATGATGTCTCACTACCAAATGGATCATCGTTGTCTCTAATTCCGTAGAAGATAAAGGAGCTCTCTCACTTTGAGGAGACTCAGGATAAGCATCGACTATTACTCGATTAGCACCTCTACCTAAAACCACTCAACCGGCGGGTATATCGACTTGACAATCTGTTCGTAAGATCCAAGGTCTACATAGCAAAACTCGATAGCTAGGGCGTCCTGCAAATCTTATCACCCTAAAGTCCAAGAAGCATTCTACACTCACAACTGTAACATGGACCTTAGTAACGCAACCTTCTAGTTGTCTTAAACTATCATCAACCATTCTCAGAAGGGTGGAGCTATCTTTCTGGATGCCTAGACCCAACCTCTCCATCAATTCTGAACTCATGATGTTGACGGAGGATCCAGTGTCTACAATGGCATGTTCCACTAATATTCCATCTACATAAGCTAGAACCCTAGGGCAATTCTTTTCAGCATGGTCAAACCAATCTTCCCCTACTCGTGCTATGCCCAAGGGTTCCACAATGTACTCGATACGTAGGATCTTCTTAAATTTCTTGTGTACTCCTGGAGATAATTTGATCAATTGCAAGAGATTCACATGTGGTTTAACTTCACAAAGAGAACTTGCTAAATCAAAGTCATGATAAGTAGCCAAATCTCTCTTTTCTCGCCAAACCATCCTCTCTTTTGGTCGTTGGACTGGTTTTGGTGCTTCTTTCTTGGCTCTTGCCTTCTTTCTGGGCACTTCCTCATCCTTCTTAGGGTCGCCTTTCCTATCAACTGGCTTTAGCAGTCCCCCTTCTATGCTAGAATTCTGAACTTGCGTCCCCTTATCCCCTTGTTTAGGGTTTCCCTCAACCGGTTTTTCCTTATCTTTGTCAACCTCTTTAGCCTTTTGGCCTCTTGTCACGGCTCTTAAGTTAGAGGTTTCAGCGTCATGGACTCGTACAGCCTCAATAAGGCTGACTCCGTTGCCTTGTGGCAACTATTCTATATTTGTTTTTCCACTCTGCAATATTTGCCTAGGTGCATCATTCTGATGCAAGTTATTTCCTTGCGCTCTATGATTCACTGGGCCTAGTTGTTTACTCCCTTGTTGGAGAGAACTAATCTTACTCCAACAGGTAGCAGCTACATGGCCCGACTTCCCACAAATGTCACATTTCACATTTGGACAGTTTCTGGGGAAGTGCTATCCACCGCACCATTTACAACTGAATCTAGAGGGTCCACCCTCTTCAGGGCGTCGACTCCCTATCAAATTTTGTTGCTTATTCAAGAAATTAACGTCGAAGGCTATTTGTCGGTATTGTTCGAAAATCATATCGGTATAATGCTTCATCATGTCCTTAACTTTGCCAAGGACATTAGATGCACTCGACTCATAGCCGCGATCGTCAACGCGTCGTTCCATTGGCCTACCAATCTGATTTGGCATTGGCTGTTGACCTACAGGAACAACATTCAAATTTGAAACTTGGCCTCCAACATTTGATGGAGCCAACTGACTTGCCATGGGCATAGTCAGTTGGCTCCATGATTCACTGGGCTTGGTTGTTTACTTCCTTATTGGAGAGAACTAATCTTACTCCAACAGGTAGCAGCTACATGGCCCGACTTCCCACAAATGTCACATTTCACATTTGGACAGTTTCTGGGGAAGTGCTATCCACCGCACCATTTACAACTGAATTTAGAGGGTCCACCTTCTTCAGGGCGTCGACTCCCTATCAAATTTTGTTGCTTCTTCAAGAAATTAACGTCGACGGCTATTTGTCGGTATTGTTCGAAAATCATATCGGTATAATGCTTCATCATGTCCTTAACTTCGCCAAGGACATTAGATGCACTCGACTCATAGCCGCGATCGTCAATGCGTCGTTCCATTGGCCTACCAATCTGATTTGGCATTGGCTATTGACCCACAGGAACAACATTCCAATTTGAAACTTGGCCTCCAATATTTGATGGAGCCAACTGACTTGCCATGGGCATAGTCAGTTGGCTCCATGATTCACTGGGCTTGGTTGTTTACTTCCTTGTTGGAGAGAACTAATCTTACTCCAATAGGTAGCAGCTAGATGGCCCGACTTCCCACAAATGTCACATTTCACATTTGGACAGTTTCTGGGAAAGTGCTGTCCACTACACCATTTACAACTGAATCTAGAGGATCCACCCTCTTCAGGGCGTCGACTCCCTATCAAATTTTGTTGCTTCTTCAAGAAATTAACGTCGATGGCTATTTGTTGGTATTGTTCGGAAATCATATCGGTATAATGCTTCATCATGTCCTTAACTTCGCCAAGGACATTAGATGCACTCGACTCATAGCCGCGATCGTCAACGCGTCGTTCCATTGGCCTACCAATCTGATTTGGCATTGGCTGTTGACCCACAGGAACAACATTTGAATTTGAAACTTGTCCTCCAACATTTGATGGAGCCAACTGACTTTCCATGGGCATAGTCACACTGGGAGGAGCCGGTAATAAAGGTACATTCGAAACCATACTCCCTCTCCCAACAGGGTTAGTCATAGGCATCCCTTGACTCCCCTTCGTCAATGCTGGATTGCCACTAAGTACTAATCACCCATTAACATTCATTCGAGAGGAGTAGGCCATTTGTAATCGTGCTTCTACTCCCTCTGCCCGCGTAATAGGCCACATTGCTCAATTGTACTTGGATATTAAAGTCCAACCCATGCAAAAAGTATTGCAATTGGGCATCTGGTGGAATGGGAATGTAAGTTTGAAACTTACGAAATACTTCCTTCAACTTCTTAGCATATGCTTTTACATTCTCATGAGGATCTTGACGTGTTACACTCAAGACCCGCAACCAATATTGGCCACCTCTTTCAGGGGCATATTCCGCTCGAAAAGCTGCATAGAATTGATCAATGGTGGTTATGGTTCCAGACTCAATGCTGTGATACCAAATCACAGCCCTTCCTTTTAACGTCATATTAAAGAACATCATGAGATGTCCCTCATCTTGGATGCGATAATTGAACACCAATCTTTGAAATTCACAAATGTGAAATTATGCATCCTCTTTCGCTAACCCATTAAAAATGGGCAAGGGAACTCCTAAGGCTGGTAAATCTGGCGTCCCTGCAGGAATCGCAATAGGCTGTGCCATGGTGACAATCGGATTAGCAATAGGAGCTTGAAGTGACGGATTCACGCTCCCACTTGAAGTGGGTAAACTTGGTGGAGGAGAGGAAGATCTTACACTTCCTCCTCCACCTAATGGAATAGGTGGAGTAGTTAAATGACTAAGACCACTGCTTCGTATATGTACTAGACTACTCCTTTGAGGAGAATAACGGCTTACGATCTCTAACCATCGTCTAGCCCTCTCAGCACGTTTGGCTTTTTGAATTTTGGCTTGACGGTCCTTGTCAGAGGACATAAACCAACTTTCTTTTGGTCCCTAGAAACCCTAGATCCGAAAACCACCACTTATAAGTGGCTCCCAGCAAACGCACCACTGATGGGACCTAAAACAGGCCAGCACTGGCTCATGCACTAGCCGGACCTCTATCATGCGCTCAACAACCCCACGGCCTCACGGCCAGGAGCGTTGATGACACATACATCATACATTGCCTTCCTAAACATCTTGCGTTTGTATCACGTAGCGTAGTCCAACTCTAACCCAATTAACACTCCTCAGAGGGAGTCCCAACACCTTGCCAAATAGCACGAAGTACAAACATAGGAGGCCCTCCCACGACTGACTGCCGCTATCTCACTGCAACTCTCCTACATCTTGGGGATTAGCCCCTCGATGCGTCGCTAAACATATATAACACTACGCACATAGTTCTCTCAAGGTACCAATTATTTCGTTCCAGGATGTACCATACCTCACTTTACTTTCCCCTTAGACCCAATGCCTGGCCTACAGCTTGGACAACCTTGCTCACTCAACGTTAGTCATGATCTAGAGAATACAGGTGCTATACATCCAGGAGGTATTGTCTGATACCTTTTATCATTTTATGCTTCATGCAAATTGTGAATGTCCATATGCTCAAACAAAGAAAAATCAGCATTGTGCCTAGTGCAAAAGCATTCTTTCAATGAATTTCTCTGACGCGTAATTGCTACGTTGCAGGAACCTAGCACCGAGGAGACCTCGTGCTACTAGATCCTTATTTTAAATTAACAACGATCTATATGATATGCATAGATAAAACCAATCAGCCTTTTCTTTCTCTCAGCACTTAAACACCACTCTCATTCTCTCTACCCCCTCGCCGTTTAGATTGTGCACGATGCATAAGTTTAGGGTAATATTTCCATGTTTTTTGTTGTATGAAAAGCAATAAAAACTCACTAAAACATAAAGGTAGGGCTGAACTGAGGCTAAACCTCATACTTCAGACTATTTTTTAGTATTTTTCGCACACTCAAAACCTATTTTTTTCTTATTTTTACCCGTTTTTTCCTATTTTTCTTGCATTTTTCGTAATATTAAATAACTAAAAATACAAAATGAGTTGTGGACTATGGCCCTTAGGTTCATTTGCAGCAAAAACACAAATTTAGTTGGTGTTTCTTGTTATATTTTTCATTTATATATCAAAAACACCCAATTTTTTCCTATTTTACGTGTTTTACGGGTTTTACGCCATTAATTTCAGTCACAACACTTATGATTTTCTAATTTTATGAGCATGAACTGATCAAACTCATAGAAAATAACATTATAATGCATAATCATCCCATGGGAACAAATATTCATGAAGCAACTTGCATAAAACATCAATTTCCTTTGTAAAAATGAAATTACCGTTCTTTGCGGGTTGCGGGTTTTTATTTGCCATGTCTCGGTACTGATTTCCAATAGCCATTAATGCTCATGACAGTCCACAATCAGCAATCTTCATTCCTCTTGAACCACGGAGCAATCCCATCTGGGTTGGACAAGCATCCATCAATCCTTCTTCTTTCCACATGAATCTGCCCTTAGAGGAGAGAGACGGAGGAGAGAGAAAGACTGATTTCTATTCTCCCTCTATAGCCCACCATTGGACACGCGAGAGAAGGCGATACAGAGCGGAGAAGTAGTGGAGCAGCCTTGCCTCATCATTGCTATGGCTTACTCTCAGCCACCATAATTCTCATCCATGGGGTGGGGGGGGGCGTTTTCTAATCGCGCGCTGATCTGCACGCCGCCTCCTCTTTTTTGTTGATTTTTGGGGGGTAGGGGGTCCCAAGAGGCACCCCATTTGGCCCCCCCCTTGGCCACCCTTTCAATTTTAGCTGGTCTTTTGGCCCTTTGCGTGTCCGGCCTCCGAATTCAATTCTAAAAATTTCTGTGAGCTCGTCTTGGCATCCCGCACTGACTAGCAGCTCCATGGGCTGACACAGTAGCACGAAAAAACTACTAAAAATCCGAAAGTGTCGCACGAGTGCCTTCAAAGTACTTTGACGCTTAAAATCGTCCTAAATCGAGCCACCGCCTCCGACGTTGAATATTTTTCCCTTGATATTCGTAATTTTTAGCTATTTTTAAGCACTTCTCGGCATCAAAATTCCGCTCTCACCCACCTTCATGAGTTTATCGATTTCTTCCTTCACTGCCTAGGCATGTTTGGGATTCATAGGGTAAGGTCGCTACTTTGTTGGCACCGCATCTGGACCCATTGGAATATTGTGGGTCACAACCTAGGATCGACTCCTCTAAGTTCCTCCAAGGACCAGGCAAACACATCGACATACTCTCATAGGAGAGCAACGAGTCTAGCCACCTCAACCTTAGTCAAGTCGTTAACGATGAACACAGGTCGAGGCTTCTTGCCTTCCCTTGCCAAGTCGACTTCCTTAACCCTGGCGGGTCCCTCAATTGGTTCACTGGCTTGCCCTTGTCTCTTTGCTCCTAGCAACACCACCACTCTATCACCCTTCTTAAACTTCATGAAGTGTTTGGGGAGGTCCTGCGGCTTCTTTTGCCTCTCTGCTTACGAATCTTTAGTTTGCTTCCTGGCCTCCTCCCTTAACCGTCTGCACCTTAGGTGGACTGGCAAGTCCCCTTTGGTGCGTCTAACCTTAGAGGGTTGGGGTATTTCAGGATCACTCTCTGTACTGATTTCAGACTCCGAGTTAAACTCACATCCCTCGCTTGAGGAAGGAGTTTCGCCAAGGAGTCGTAGTTTAGTAGGTGAATCTGTCTTCAGTATTGGAGCTACCAATGACTGCGCCACCCCTGCCTGCTCGTAATCCATGGCTCCCATGTGCTCCAACTAGGTCCTATCGCACTCCATCCGCATGACTCCCTTTTCATTCCAGCCTGCCCTTCCCCTTCTAGGCCTAGAGTCTGCCTCGATCTGTTCGATTTCTCTCCCTTCAGTGTCATATTCTATCGTGTTTAACTCCTCTTCACTCTCATCCGTCTCAAAGCAATAGTGCTTGTACCCCTCATCATCAGAATCTTGCCCCTTTGACTGCTCGTCATCCCCCATGTTTTCCTCTCCAATCTCCTCTTCGTCGGTGATTAAAGCCCAATTGTATAATAGGTTAAGATCGTGAATTTTGGTCCATTTCCACTCTGGCTGAGCCAAGAGATCACTTAGGGGTTTTAGATTAGCCGCCTTGTTGCCTTTCAGTTTATTGGTTAGGCACACTACGATTTCCTGAAGCTCGAGCTTGTTGGTGGAGATATGGAACGAGACCAGTCTCCCTAGGTCACGTGAGCTTCCTGCCATCATGCAGAGTGGCACAGTGGGCTCCTTTGCTAGCATGCTTGGTGATTTAGTAGCTTGCTTATACAACTCTTCCTCATCTAAGAATGGTAGGTCAACAGTTGCCAAGACATGCATCCAATCCCTCTCGTCCTCAGGGCAGGGAATGTACTTGGTCAATGACCCATAGGGCTTGCTTGCATGGGCATCACCTTTTAGCACAGTCGAGATAGCATCGAGGTCGGCTAGGGTAGTCTTCTAGATGTCCATCTCAACCCTTACCACTTCCGTCCTATTCCCCAAGAAGATGAGGTTGTTTCCCCAATCTTCAATAACTCGCGCGTTCCTCATCTAGGGTCGGCCTAACAATATGTCGTAGTCCACACCCTTCATGACAATGAAGTTCACAGAAAACTGCACTCCTGCGGCCTTCACTGGCCAGTTCTTTAAGACCCCAAATGGTCTGACCTTCATTCTGTTGTCCAATGTAACATTAAACCTAGCCGCTTCCACAAGTGGGTTTCCCTAGGCCTATAGAACTGTGTGGCTCAAGACATTGACCCTGGTGCCGGTGTCTATGATTCCTTTTCGTGTTGCATCCCCCAAGGCTAAGATAGGTAGGACTGCATGCATCTCCGTGCCTTCCCAGAAAGCGTTGATATGCAGTGACCTTGGAGTTGAGTGCAGTGTTAGGCTTGGAATTTGCATGACTATGTCCTGCTCTTGCAAGTCAGTGGTAGTATGCTCCCCCTTTCCCTCCACCCAGTGCTTTAATTCTTGCCATAAGGGAGGGTGTTGCCTAAGAAAATCTCCCAAGCTCACAGTCACTCCGGTGGTTACTAAAGTTATGAGGAGGTTGCTGGGTGGTTGGCTTCCTCCTTGGTCACCATTCTTTGGCCATATGTTCTGGTTAGCTTGTTGACAAGCTTCCCCCTAGTCTTGCCTCTGTAGCATCTCTCGTGGTGTGGGTGCGTTTCCCGATTGAGGTCGCGATGGTGAAACAAGTGTGCTCACACTAGAGAGGTCTTCCATTTGGTCTTCCAGTATGGGTTCTACATCTTTAAGATGTTCTTGGGCATCCTTGACCCACTCCTTAACTTTGGCTATAGCCTCGAGTTGCCGTCTAGGATGGGGGTATTTCCCTACCTTGGCACTCCCTAGTTCTACTTTCTTAGGAGCTGAGGTCTGTGCCAACCTCGACATCAATGACCCCCTTTCTTGCCACTAAGGTTGTAGCTTCCTCAGTCTTAAGGGTAATCTTTGCGTCTGTTTTCTTTCTCCTTCTCCTCCGGCTTTTCTTTCCCAACGAGGCTTCATCCAGGTCACTTGGCCCAGGCAACAAGATGCCTGTTCGTTTTGTCTGAGCTCGCATCATGACATGCAGTGGGATGGGCGTATCCTCCCCGCCAAAGGTCTCCACAGCAAATAGTCCCAAGGGCATGGAGGACATGTTGGCAAAACTGGCTGATGGTTTCCGTCTAGGGCAGAAACAGGTGTGCAATCCCACACTCAGCGCATCGAAGGTCAGCTTTATCCTAGTTTGCATGTTCCCTTTCCGGGCAGCGTGATGAAATATGGCCTGGGTGACCGCAAGTCCAGCATGAGATTGGATCCTGGCTTGGTCCTCCAAAGCCTCTACCTCTTCCTCTGCCCAGTGCCATCATCGGTACCGGTCGATAGTCCATCAAGACTAGATTGCCTTCCTCGTCATAGGAGATGTATGGGTTCACATAGCTTTCTTCTTCGCTAGGTTCTTTCACATAGTGAACAAGAGTGTCACTCTCGATGGTTGGGTTACATAGGGTCCTGGTGGTCTGGGTATGCCTATTGGGTTCATCTCTAGCTAGGAATGGCTGTCTTGCATCATTTGGTGCTGGAAGCGCCAGCTGGGCTCCCCTACCAAAGAAGTTAGATGGCATGTTGCCTAAGTACAGAGGGTTGTATTGCTGCGCATATGGGAACCTCCTAGGCAATCTACAATGCAACGCGTCATGATCGAACCTACCACAATTCGAACACGGCCTAGATCTAGGATCTTCACACTCGGCTAGGAGGTGGTTTCCACCGCAGTGTATACACTACACGTGAGTCCGCGTAGGCTTCCTTATTTGTTCTTGCAATTGTGCAAGCTCCATTCTTACCTCAGCCAGGTCCTGGCCTTGGTCAACACCCTTTCCCTTATCCCGTATGCTAGAATTCTCTCTCTCTCCCAATGTCGTTGTCCACTCTGAAGCTCTTTGGCTTGTACTGTCCCGACTGGAGTTCCTCATGCTTCTCTCCCTAAGCTGATCGTCCACCCTTATTACCTCTTCAAAAGCCCTAGCTAACACATCTCTATGTAGGGTGGAGTTACTAGCCAAGGCCTTGTAGAGCTCCTCGCTTCGGATTCCATTTATAAACACCGTAGACACAGCCTTCTCGTTAGGTCGCTCATTGGCTGAGATCCTCTTGAAGAGGCTACGCACATGAGTGACGTAGTCTCTTATGTCCTCCTTTTCCCTCTGACTGACATTCAACAACTGGACGATGAGGTTGTCAGAGTATCTTGCCTTAGAGAACCTCTTGATAAAATGGTCTTTAAGACGTGCAAAGTTCGTGCGCTTGGCTGCATCTAGACTAGCGTACCAAATTCTCCCCTTATCACCTAAACACAACCCAAAAGCTTGAGAGCATTGTGCAAGGTCCGTGAGACCATTTGCTTTGCAAACTTGTTCAAACTGCTCCACAAAGCTATATGGGTCGTTGCTAGGTTCATACTTGTCAAGTTGCTTTGCCACTACAGGGATCCTAGATTTCCCCTTTGCCCCTTGCATGACCCCTAATCCCAAGAGTAATGATGTGGCTAAGGCTGTTGCGCTCTGTTCAGTGGACATGTTGTCCATGAGCCGCCTGGCTACAAGTTCACTTAATGATAAGTCAGCCTCCGCTGCTCGCTCTCTCTCTGCATTTGGTCCTGCTTTGGTTGCTCTAGCCAGGGCTTTGGTCCTACTTTGGGTGCTCCAGCCAGGGCTAGCACGTGCCTCGTACATATCTACTCCAGCCAGGGCTAGCATGGGCCTTGTACATATCTACGTCTTGTTGGAGTTTCCTAGCCTTTTGCTCGTGGTTATAGGCGATCATGCTCTCTAGCACCCTTCTGATCGCCTTTCTTTCCTCTTCTAGGGTTGCTACCACTTCCTCTACTGGCCTACCCTGAACTACCATCCTAGCCAACAAGTCATACTCATTGACTAACTCCTACACCATGACAGGGAATTCTCCCAAGTCCAGTCGACGTCCGCCTCGTGATCCTGACATTGCTCCCACTTCCAACTCCACAAGGTCGTCGATCAATTTGAGTAACTCCGGGCAGCGTCCGATCCTCTATGTTGTCGCCTTCTGGATCTCCGTGTCCTCTTAGGGTCCTACTGATGGGGCTTTCTAGTAGCCAGCTATGTTTTGGGATCTTCTCCTGGTAGTGGGTTCCTTGATGTTATTATGTTTCCTAATGAGCTCCTTGTTATTGGAAGCAGTCGTCAATCTTATCCACAACTTGTGCTTCGTGCTTTCTAGTGCTCAATGAGAAAATAGGCTTTTTCTTTCCTTGTAGTGCACCTTAGGTGATGAAATCAAAAAGTGAGGTGAGGATGTACGAAATGCTCAATGCAGACTCCACTCTACCCCTCACGTGCGTAGCCTGATGTGGCTCTAAGCACAGGTTAGTTTTACTAAAAGACCCTACTGCATTCTCTATTCTGCTCCAGGGTTGGTTAGTTGGTTGGCTGGTCGCCAAATGTCACGTCCAATTCTAAATTTGGTCTGCCTAGTGTCTAGCTGTTCAGGGTGAATCTTCGGTTATCCTATCCGGCCTCTAGCTTCTAAGGTTAAACTGGGTTCCCTGGGGAATTAGAGATGTGACCAAGGTGACCAAGACTGTGGGACAGGTTTAAAAAATCTTCTATTCAACCTCTGGTGAACTGGTCCAATTTTGGGAATCGGACGGGATGGTCCGATTTTAGGAATCGGACGGGCTGGTCCGATTATAGCGATCGAACGGGTAGGTCCAATTTTACTTAGGTCTGACTTCCCTAGTCGGACGGGGTGGTCCGACTACTGCAATGGGTCAAGTGGTCCAAGTCCGGGACTAGGACACATGGCCTGACTTTGACACCGGGTCCGATTCTGAGAATCAAATCGGACAAGTGGTCCCATTTTTGGTGGGTCCGATTCTGAAGATCGGATTGGACAAGTGGTCCGATTTTCAGAGTCGGACAGTCCGACTACTAAAATTGGGCAGTCCTATTTTGGGACTCGGACGCACTGGTCCGATGGCACGAACGACGGCCCGCGAGTTGCGCACGATGCCTCTAGGTCAATGTCTACTCTATCGAATCGTGATGTTCCTTCCAAATAGATGCAAAGAAATAGAGGGAACCGCCTGGCATACCTCGAAGCGATGTGGCGCTCGAATCGATCAGCACTTCGTGATTTCTTGCAGCTCTCTCTCTCTTCCTCTCTCCTGGCTCTCAAGCTCACTCTCTTCTCAGAAGTCAAAATGTCAAATGTGGCATTCCCTGGCTCCCTAGGCCCCTTATTACCTAATCCCAACCTGCTATAGACTCAGAGATTAATCTCGCACACTCTTCCAGCTAGATGTCTGAATCTGTGCCCCTACTTCCCTATCTCCAGCAGTAGCAAGACCCTTCTTTTTCCTATCCTACACTTAACCTAATGCAATAGAAATCAAAAACAGAGATAGAGATAGATGGTCCTACTCTAATATTCAACAACAAATCAAAATACTTACTTGCTCCAGGGATTAAAATCTCCTAAATATCTTGAGCACCGATTCAAGTTGCAAACCCTACTGCTATGCTCAATTCGATGCGCGCGGCGCTTAAGGCTTGATTCTGTCAGTCCCGGCAACAGAACCAAAATGTAGGGGAGCTAGGGAGCTCTACCCCGAGACCTACGAACCACTTATTGATCAAGCGTTTCAAGCCAAGCGGCCATGGCTACCTCTCACATAGCCGACGCACAATGCCTACCTTGCGGGTGTAGTGAGCTTACCTTGATGCTCAATCGAGTTCCCTCCTCTCTCTTGCACTCCGGTAGCTCCACGATCCTTATGGCAAGCTCAAGTAACCTCAAGCCCCCTCCGTCAAGCTCCATCCTCCATAGCCGCGCGAGAAAAGAGAAGAGAAGAAGAGAAGAGAAGATGAAGAGAGAAGATGGGGAGCTTCTTCTTCACAATCCCTCACTCTCACACACATTCACTCCCTCACACTCCCTCAATCTCTCATTCAAGCACAAGCAAGAAGGCAAGAAACAAGAGAAGAAGAAGAAGAAGCTTTGGCTTCACACAAGAATGAACTTCTCATTCACTTTTGAACTTTATATACATGCGCTACTTTTTGGGCGGTCATCCCCACTTTTTACATGGCTGGCCATTAGCCTAGGCCCTCTTTTCCTATTTCCCACCGTTCTAACTTATCCCTTCCCACTAATGCATGCAATTTGCACAGGAGTGAGCCCGTCACTCTTTTTACAAGGATTCGGGAGCGCCTTCATATTTAATGGCGCGCTTTTACTCTTTTATTTTCTCAAGGCGACACCGTCATTCAAATTTTCAGGGTCTGACCTCCATCCAGGATGCCTTTTCCTTCCTTTGTCCTGTGCCTTCTTGGTTATCTCCTTCTTCCATTTTTCCCACACTTCCGCTCCATTTTCCATTCCTCTGTGCTACGGTAAACACAGGGCTTACACAGTTTAAACCATGACTAGTGGAAGTGTTCTTCAACAAGTCAGGACCAAGTTGGTGAAATTTGGAGTCTGGAAGGAAAAGTGGCGGGCTCAAGGACATTTTAGCAGGACATGGTCCATATGAAGGTCAATTTTGGAGTCTGGAAGGAAAAGTGGCGGGCTCAAGGAAATTTTAGTAGGACATGGTCCATATGAAGGTAAAATTTGGAGTCTGGAAGGAAAAGTGGCAGGCTCAAGGACATTTTAGCAGGACATGGTCCATATGAATGTCAATTTTGAGTCTTCTTGGAAAAAAGGATAACCTATAGTGAGTAAATGAGGTAAAAGAAGAGTTACTTTTGAGAGGCAGGCTTTCTCTCTCCTCTTCTCAAGCTTTTCTCCAAGAATCCATGGCTTCCACAGCTTCAATCTTCTTCCAATGATCATTACTCACTGATGAGACACCAGGGCTTGATTCCTTATGCCACAAGCTTCATGTAGAGTAGTCTATTACTTAGCTTAAGCAATCTTCATCCTCCAAGACAAGAGGAGCAGTTTGCGCAAATTGCGTTGATTTCAGCCTCTTCTCCTCCACGAAAATTTTAGTTAAGGGCTACTTGCAATGGATTACTCCAAGCTTCTACCAAGATTACTCCATCTCAGCAAGTGATCAATGACATCTCTGACCTTCTTGATCACTCTTGAGCTTTGCAAACCATGGCTATGGCATATTTATGACAGTAGTGAGTTTTTTCTAAAATTTCTTCAAAGTATCAAAGGTCTTTTGTTCTATCAAGCATCCTTGAGATTCTTCAGCACTCATTGAACCGACATTGAAGATTTCTTGCAAGATTAGAGCACTTCTTCTCTTGAAATGAGTCAAAACAGGGCAGCCACTTGAATTTTTAGAATTTTTGACCTTTGAAGGATGTTATCATGGGGCTTTTGGTTCTTGTTGCATCCTAAAGCTTCTATGCATAGGATTATATCAAGAATTCATGATCTTGCATCAATATTGCAAGAATAGGGCTTCTTCTTGGCATTGCAAGTGTATGGGCAGCATATGCAAGCTTATGTGATACAATGGAAGAGTTCTCTATCAAGGATTGAAATATTCTACCCTTTTGGATGCTTATCATTGATTCCCTTTCAAATTTTCAGCCACATTTGGGCTACAAGGATCACTTCTATCAAAGATTTTGGATATTGGAGCTTTCTTGAAGAAAAAATTGGATTCTATTAGCTACATATTCATCATGGGGATTGGAATTTGAGGATATTCTTGGCTACATCAAGTGGAAGATCAAGAATTTCAAGTATCAAATGGTAAATTGGAGCTTCCATACTCATCCACTCCAACAATGAAAGAGGTATTTCTAAATTTCACTCTTGATCCCTTTAATATCCAATTGCTTAAGCCATCCAATTGTTGAAAAGGGAGAATTAAGAGTAGTCCCATTTAAGAATTACCATTTGATTGCATTTAGACCCAACTTAGGGCTGAATGATGTTGTGTTGAATTCTTTTCTTCGTTCTCAATAAAAATTCAGAAGCCAATTGTTAATAATCTCCTCCATTTGTTGAAAACTTTATGCTTAATCCTAACCTTGATTGCTTGATGGATTGAATGCCATTTGGCTGATACTAGAATCAAGTAGTAAGTGGAATAAAAATTGTAAAGTAGTGAGTCACTGCTGTAAGTATTCCTTACCTATCCCCATTTCAATTCCAACCCTATTCCATTCCCACTATTTCATATCATGAAATGGAAAAAATTTTATTAAGCCATGCATATCACACATTGATTGTTAGAAAACTAGCCTTAGCATGTATATTGTGACTGAGGAAAAAGGTCGAAGCCAGAAGAGATAGCAAGACAAAAGAGAGGTGACCCTCCCTTGCTATTTAAGACTCCGTAGGGGTGCACAACCTGGCCTAGAAGGAACTTTGCACACCTTCCAAAGCTTCAGAGCCCATTTAGGTACTTGTCCTACCGTTTTATACCTCACCACAGGTGGTGGACCATGAAAGACCACTTGGAAAGAGTAGATGAAGATTTGAAGACTAGTGGTACCAAGCAGGGTAGTTTGTGACATCCTTGAACAGTTTTACAGGTCTTTCCAACAGGTACCTATCAATTGCATGTGTTTCCTGGATACCTACAGGTTCCCTACAGCTCATCACTGATCTATTAGTTGTTTTGGGGGTCTACAAGTACTACAGGACCCATTTTAGGGTGAACAGGGTTTCCACAAGGTGTTTACACGTTGCAGGAATTCATAGGATAGGTTCACAGTTTCTTTTACATGAATTTCTCTCATGATCTAATTTGGGAGCTTGATAGCTTGATTTGAAGAGGGGATATCAAACTTTGATTTGAATCATAAATTTTAGTAATCGAACTCCATGAGCAAAAGTTATAGCAAATTTTTAGACATGGGGTCTAGTGGGACAACACCTAAACAAGTTGACAGGGGTGTACTGTTTGAGTTTATTTCACCCATATACCCTATTGTAAGTTGAGATCTTGCAAAATTTGGAGTACCCCTACTATGTAAGCTTCCTTTAGATCAAGAAACCATTGGTATTGGTCCAATAATAAGCAAGTTATTGGCAGTTTTCTTCCCCACAATCATTTTGACAGCACCTATCCATAATGGCTAAAAACAAAAGAAAAGATCAAGTCATGGAGACCATTCAAAAAGACATCAGAGAATATATCAATGATCAAAACAACACTATTGAATCCCTCAATCATGACCAACAAGATGATGTTGTAAGCATTGGTAATGCTCATAGTGCATGAATGGGTAATGATGGAAATCCCTTGTCTCACGAACCTTTTGAAGAGTCTATGCTTTCAAGAGAGATTCGTATGCTGAACATTGGGATGCATGATTATTATGAGCAACTATCCAAATCCTTGGAAAAGGCTGAGAACACATCCAATAAAGTGGATGAAGGACTTCAGTAGCTAGTCAAGTTTATGAAGAGTGGATTTGAAGATGTAATAGTAACTATCAAGGACTTGAAGACTCAAACCACATCTTTCCCATCAAATGTACCCACTTCACATATTGAAAATGCTTTAGCCCAGCCCTCCAATATGAAAGGAAAGGGGATTGATCAGCCTATAATGTCAACCTTTGAGAAGGGAGAGACATCAACGTTGAAGAATGCTCATTATTAGCCACCAATGTCATCAAAGCATCATACCCATCCTCAATTCAATTCAAGATGTGAGGTTTCTTGTGAAGAAGAGAAGGACTTAAGAGAAGAAGAGAATGAGTTTCATGGATGTGACCCCTTCTACAAATCTTTTCCTTCTCAATCTACCATTAAGCAAAAAGAATTGGATTTTCATGATAAGAGTGGAATATTTGATGAAAGAAGGTCATTTCATGATATCACCAACAAAGACAAGTCATTTCATGGTCAGCCCTCAAATGGATAGCATCATTCTTTTGGATTGGGACAACCGAATCATGGTGGTAATACTTTTAGACCAAACTCTTTTGGAAGAGATTCAATGAATAGAGATTCTTGGAGACAATCAACTCTTAGGCAGCACTCCAACAATTTCCAACCAACCTATAATGAAAGGGAATACAAAGAAAAGAATACCATTTCCAACTTCAAGGGGGATAATGCATACGAACAGAGTGGGAAGAATGGGTAAACAAATTAGGATGTACTTCACACTTTTTCATTGCCATGATGAAGCCAAGATCTATTTTGTGACACTCCATCTTGAAGGCTATGCACATACATGGTGGAGATATATGCAAAGAGTTTGTCACAAGTTTGCTTCTTGGGAGGATTTTAAGAAGGCAATGTTGGAAGTGTTTCTCTCCAATGGAGAAAGAAAGATTGCAAAGAAGATGGTATGGTCTTCAACAAAGGGGCATGTCCGTTTGTGATTACTCTAATATATTTCTTAATCTTTCTATGTATATTGAAGAAATTGATTATTTGGCCAAGTTAAGCAAATACATATTTGGTTTAGATTCAGCCCTCTCTTCGAAAGTAGGTGCAATGCAACCCAAGACAATTCATGAAGCCATTTTATATGCTGAAAGGTATGGGTAGAAACATAGAAGAGAATCAATGGGGATTCAACCAAAAAGCGCAGGGTATTCATTACCTAATCAGCCTTCAAGGGTTGGAGCACATTTCAACCAGTAAAGGGATGTTTATAGGCAAGAAGGCAAGGGAACTAGTACCTACAACAGTAATTACAACAAGTTGCCTACATATCCAACGGTTTATGGATCAAAACCAAGTGGAGGAAATGGTTATAGACCAATGACTGAAGCAAAACAAAGCTTTGCAAGGGTTGAAAATGTACAAAAGGGATTTCAAAACAGCACTTACAGCAAAATTCTTTCAAATGAACAAATTAGAGATATGAGGGCCAAACGGTTATGTTTCAAGTGTGGAGAAAAGTGGACACATGACCATAGGCTGAAATGCAAATCCAAAAATAGCAAGCTTAACTTTGTCATCATCGATGAGCCGGAAGAGGATGAAAGTGAAGAGAAGAATGTATTTCATGTGGAAGCAAATCCTATGGTTGAAGAAATGCATGACGAGGATATAGGAAATAATGATGAATTTTATGATATTGTGGACAGTTTTCCTTTTGATCCGGGTGGTTCTTTATGTGCAATTTCTCATGATACATGGACCGGTTGTAAAGGAGAAAACACCCTTAAACTTGAGGAGCTGATCAATGGTAGAACGGTTCACCTTTTGATTGATACGTGCAACACCTATAGCTTCATTAATACCAAATCTTTGCATGGGTTGAGATTGCTTCCTCAACAAATGCAAGTGTCGTTGAAGTTTCAAGTAGCTAATGGACCTTATGAATCAAGTAATGAAGTATGCCTACACACTCCTATTACTCTATCTCCTTCATGTATTATGGAAGTGGACTTGATCACTTTGGAAATGGGTCCCATAGATATTTTCATTGGCTGTGATTGGTTGAAAACCATTGGAAATTTTTCTTTGGACTTGCAAAACATGCTAATGGAATTCTAATGGAATGGACAGCCTATAATATTGAAGGGCATTGGTCAAAAGTAAATGGAACTCGTTTCTATGAAGAAGATGTGTAAAGAAATCAATGCATGGTCATGCATATTCACTCTTTTGCTTGCGAAAGTGGATGAAGAGCAGTCACCAAATAAGCCATCATCTTCTTCAAAGCAAAAGGATCCAAGAATGGAAGAGCTATTGGAGGAATAAAAATATTTATTTCAGCAACCATCATCTTTGCCTCCAAAGAGAGAGGTAGACCACCCTATTGACTTGCTGCCCAACACAAAACCCATCAACAAATCTCCCTATTGCTTGTCAAAGTTTGAAAGGGAAGAGGTGGAAAGACAAGTTAAAGAGTTGCTGCAAATGGGTTTAATTCAACCAAGTCAATCTCTGTTTGCCTCTCATATGCTCTTGGTTAAAAAGAAAGATGGATCTTTTCGCATGTGCATTGATTATAGGGAGCTTAACAAGTCCACGATGAAGAATAGATACCCGATTCCTTGCATTAATGACCTCTTGGATGACCTCAAAGATGCAAAGGTCTTCACCAAGATTGATCTTTGTTCGGGCTATCATCAAATTCGAATGAAGGAAGGGGATGAGTATAAAACAACCTTTAGGACTGAAAGAGGGTTATACTACTTCTTGGTCATGCCATTTGGGCTTTCAAATGCGCCCGCTACTTTTCAAGCACTCATGAATAATATATTATAGCCTTTCTTGTTCAAAACAGTCATTGTATTCTTTGATGATATCCTCATTTATAGAAAATCCAAGGATGTGCATTTGATGCATGTGCGAGAGGTCTTTGATGCATTAAGAAAACACACACTCTTTGCCAAAATGTAAAAGTGTTCTTTCATGGAAGATGAAGTGGAATACTTGGGTCACATTGTGGGAGAGCAAGGTATTCGTGTGGATCCTAACAAAGTGAAATGTGTCAAAGAGTGGCCTACTCCTACGAATTCTACTTCCTTGAGGGGTTTCCTTGGATTATCTTCATTCTATAGGAGGTTTATAAAAATTATGCTCATATGGTAGCTCCTTTGACTAATAGGTTGAAGAAAGAGGCTTTCTTTTTGGACTCCATAACTGACAAGATCTTCAATGAGCTGAAATCTCTATTAGGTTTAGCACCTATTCTTGTATGCCCGGATTTCTCTAAGGAATTCATTATATGTGTGGATGCTAGTGGAAGAGGAGTTGGGGCTATTTTGTATCAAGACCATGGAGTTATAGCCTTGAAAGTCTCAAGCTTGATGAGAAGGAGCGTCAACTACATGTCTATGAACAAGAGATGTTGGCAATTTTGCATGCTATCAAAAAGTGGCATCACTATATATCTGGCAGCCATTTCTAGATGAGGAGCGATCATCGTGTGCTAAAATACTTCCTTTCCCAACCAAATTTGTCCCCTAAACAAAGGAGATGGCTAGCTACTCTTCAAAGCTATGATTTTGAAATATCCTACATGGCTGGAAAAGATAATGTTGTGGTGGATGCTTTATCACGTATGTGGGCATGTTCTTATTGTACATAAGGATTGGATTCATGAAATCCAAGAATAATATTTGCTTGATGAGCAAGCATCAAAGATAATGAAGGAATTTCAGCAAGGAAAGAAGAAGAGTATCCCAATTTCAATTAGCACAACAGTCTTTTATGGTATCATGGTAGAGTCTACTTGACTCCACAATCCTCTTTCAAAGACCATATTTTGTATGAGATGCATTCTTCACCTTTAGCGGGTCATTATGGGCTATTCAAAACATTTGGCAATATCCATAAGAGCTTCTATTGGAAGGGCATTTGGCAGGATGTCAAGGATTATGTGATGCAATGTCTTCCGTGTCAACAAAATAAAGACTCGTCTCTTCTACCCGGCAACTTACTTCAGCCACTCCCTATTCCTCAAGGCAAGTGGACTAATATCTCTATGGATTTTTATTGTTGGATTGCCTACAACTAAGCATGGGTGGAATAGAATTTATGTGGTAGTTCATCGATTGACTAAATCAGCCCATATCATCCCTACCCCAATTTACAGCAAAGCAAGTGGCTCAACAGTTCATGGAATGTATTTTCAAGCTTCATGGATTGCCAATGAAGATTGTGTCCGATCGCAACACTAAGTTTATGGGAAACTTTTGGACAAGTTTGTTCTCTTCAATGGGGACTCTTTTCACTCTTAGTATCACATATCACCCACAAACAGATGGGCAAACCAGATGAGTTAACAAATGGCTAGAAGTTTATTTGAGACACTTTTGCCGTGATACAAAAATGCATGGGGCCAATGCCTCCATCTTGCGGAGTTTTTTTACAACAATACTTTCCATATGAGCATTGGAATGTCTCCTTTTGAAGCTTTATATGGCTACAAAGTACAAGTACCCTTCGCATTGTTTCATAATGATGTAAATCCACAAGCCCGTGAGGAGTTGGAAAAGATGGAGGCCCTTATAAAGCAATGCAAGGACAACATTTTCAAAGCTCAAGAGACAATGAAGGTCTATGCAAATGAGAAAAGAAGACATGTGGAGTTTGAGAAGGATGAATGGGTATTTTTGAAGGTTTCCAAGTCACGTTATGCTTCTCTTAAAGGAGGCCACAACAAACTTGCTCATAGGTTTTATGGTCCTTATCATATTGTCAAGCGAGTTGGGGATCTTGCTTATCAACTAGATTTTCCTTCAAACACAAGAAACCATAATGTCTTTCATGTATCTCAGCTTAAAAATTATGTGGGTCCTCAAATTCAAGTTCTTGAAGAACTACCTCCCTTGGATGATGATGGTTTGATCATATATGAGCCCGAGAAGATTCTTGGCAAGCAGGAGAAGGTTCTAAGGAACCGTATTCTTGTGGAATACGTAGTCAAATGGAAGGGTTTGCCTATTGAAGAGTCTTAATGGAAACAAGCATCATATTTGGAACAATTTCCATGGCTTAAGCAAGAGGACAGTTCATAAACAAGGCAATTAACAGCTTGCTATATTAAATTTCTTTGTGAAAGTAAATTGTTTCATCGGCATCAAAATTCAGTTTTGAAGGCATAGCTGGATACTACATGTTGACCTCTACATTTCTATATCTTGCATGTGGAAATCGGCCACTTGTGATTCAAGATATGGCCAATTTTGTTCTACATCCTATTTTGGACAATTTACAACAGTTTGTTCCATTTATATGATCCTTCTTCATCAACTTCTTTGATCTTCATCAACATGGAGCTTCATTATAGCATGATTCCAAATGATTCAAGTCATCATAGTAATCATCTTTATAATTTTCTCCCAATTCAGCTTTGAGGACAAAGCTCTTTTAGGTCGGGATGGCTTGTAATAAAGCATAAGTCACCTTAGGCTAGGGGATTAAGTGTAAAAGGGGGAGATGTAACTTGTGAGGGATCTTTTTGCCATTTTAAAGAAATACAAGCTTTGAGGCTCCTTCCTCCCACCAACTAACAGGGTGCATGCTCTTAGCCACCAAGATATGGGGTGCATACAATGTCCCACCTGGACATGAGGTGAGTATTCATGTTGCAGCTTACATATATGATTTTCAGCCTTCCATGGCAATACTATTTCATGCCTAGCTACCTTGGCTATGGCTTCCTTGCAAACATGGTGTATTTCTTGTATTTATTTGCAAGTATGGTGTAATTCATAAATTTCCAGTTATTTGACTTGTTGTGAGATTACAAGTAGAGAGAATGATCACCCAAGCTACTAGTATATTCCAAATGATTCAAGTCATCATAGTAATCATCTTTTAAAAAGTTAAAAGTGAAGATGAAGCCAATCTAGGAAGAGTACAAGTAGTAAAACGGGCTTTCAATGAGGAATTAATGCACAAAAAGTATCAGAATATCTCACAACAAGTAGTCAATATTCTAATAGAAAGTAGTAGAATCTTGTAAAGGAAAGGAAAAAGCAACAAATAATTCATAGTCCTTTGAATCAACAATCCTTCATGAGCTAATGAGATAGATAGGGAGTAATTTCGAGATATCTCTCTGTGCGTTGTTTGGATGAAGAAACGTCCAACACAAAAGTTGTAGATCTTGTTGTTTCCGATAATCCGCGCGGCTCGTTTTTAGAGATTGTCTGTCTATCCTAGATATTCTAAAAATGGATTCACCATGTCTTTTTTAAAAAGAACAGCTTCTCAAACTGTACTCTTAACTTATGGTCCATGCAACCACCTTAAGGAGAGTTCATTAAATTTCCTTGGGCCTCAACCTTAAGATCGACTTCCACACAAAAGCTTGTGTCTTTTTAGACCTTAGAAAGAGAAAATCACTTCTCTCCTCACTTCCATAGGATCACGTCTCTTGTCTTTCTTAGTGAGAGAATTACCTCTCTCGTCTTTCTTAATGAAAGAAAAGACCTTAAACCTTGACTTGTAAGGGAGAGGATGACCCCAAATGAATACAATGCTCATTACACACACAAGTAAACGTTCCTAGGCATCCCCAAGTGCACACATAAATATATATACACAATGCTAATGCACTTCCTCTTCTTAGAACTTAATCCATCTTCATTAATGTGTAACTCCTTGGTTCTTGTGTACACTCTTACACTTGGCAGACACTTCTTCCCCCCTTCATAACTTGTACTGCATGTACCAGATATCCCTGTCACAGTGCTCTGATCACCGCATTAAGTGATGCACTAGGAATACTGGTCTCTAAATGGTCTCATGGCCATGCTAGATCATCATCAACACTTAAAGAAAAGTGAGTCATTAATTTATTAACTTGCATTTATTAAATAGAGAATGTGTAATAAGCAATCAATTTAGTGACATCCCTCTAGTTTCTAAACAGTTGACCTCAACTGTAGAGGGGATATATAGTCCTTAAGAAGATCTGGAAAGTCTTGTAGTTCTCTCTTAGTCATAAGCTGAGCGTCCAATGGGGGATAATTCTTAAACTTAACCAGATATCTTCATAATATATTACGTGACCTTAGAGTATTGTCCTAATTGTGTAAAATTCTTTCAGGCACAAAAAACTCTTTGTTTTCTTCTATGTCAGGTAAATATTCCTTGATTGGTTCCATTGGAGGTTCTCCAATATAGGGATGTAGCAAACTTATATGGAAAGCATTATGAATGTTCCAATGACTTGGTAGATCCAAACAAAAAGTCATATCATTTATCTTATCTGTGATCTTGAAAGGGCCATGATAGCGATTAGAAAGCTTAACCACTTTACCCTTTTGACCTTTTCTCTTCTTTAAGTGAGTCTTTTCAAACTTAAGAAGAACATGTTGTCCCAAATTGAGATCTAACTTATGACGATGCTTATCAGCTTCCTATTTCTGCTTCTCTTGTATTCTTTGGATAGCAGCTTTTACTTGAGTGAAAGCTGTATCAATGTCTCTAACAAACTCATCTACTACAAAGATCTTATCCTTCGTAAGAAGGATGGGTGGTAAATACTTTTCGCATTCTCTTTGATTATCAAAGACATAGAATTTCAAAAGGTCTAGAACAGTAGAATTAGCACTTTCACTCTACCCATCCATTTGAGGATGATAAGAGGATGAAAACTTTAACTTTGTCCCGAGGTTCTCGAAGAGAGCTTGCCAAAAGAGGTTGGTCATACGGGGATCTCGATCACTTATAATGAACTTAGGCATGCCATGATGTTTGAAAATATGAGCAATGAATAGCTTAGAGCCATATGATCAGCTTTGATTGTCTTTCGCACATGTATAAAATGAGCTTGCTTACTGAATCTATCAATGATAGTCCAGATTGCATCGTTGCTTGCTTGTGTGTGAGGAAGCTCCATGATAAAGTCCATGTCTATACTTTCCCAAGGCTCATTCGGAATAGGTAATGGCTTTAGTAAACCAAGTGGTTTATGCTTGTCATACTTTACTTTTTGGCATATCTTGCACTCGTGGACATATCTTTCAATGTTAGCTCTAAGAGTGAGCCAAAAGAAATATCTTTCCAATGCTTGAGTAGTGGGTAGAATACCCCTATGTCCAGTATATGGAGATGCATGTACTTCATCCATTACCTTGTGTCGCAATGGTAATGCTATACAAATTGCTTGATGATGATACAAATAACCATCTCGAATTGAGTAAGGTGTAATTTACTGACCTAAGTTGATCCCATATGGTTGAGAAGTCAAAATTAGTTGCATATATTTTGGGTAAATCCATGAATTCGTTATGGTAAACAGTTGTGATTGCATTCACTCAAGTTCGCCATGATAGAGCATCTACTACCACATTCTTAGTTCTAGATGTATAAAGGATTTGAAAATGAAACATAGATAAGAAATTTGCCCATCGCATCTGTTTCTCTAAGAGCTTCTTCTAAGTGAGGAAGTATCTTAGACTTTGGTGATCTATTTCAATAACAAAATCTGCACCAAGTAAGTAGTGTTTCCATACTTGAAGAGCATGTACCACTGCCATAAGCTCTTTCTCATATACTGGAGCATGTAGCTCATGATCCTTGAGACATCGGCTCTCAAATGCTACTGCATGATGCTCTTGGTTAAGCATAGCTCCATTGCAATCCCCAAAAGCATTGCAATGAACTTCAAAAGGTTTTTGAAGATCCGAAACTATGAGAATTGGTTCTTGAGTCACAAGAAACTTAATTCTTTCAAAGGCTTGTAGTTGCCTTGATCCCTAGCAAAAAGGCATTCACTTCTTAGTAAGGTCATGTAGAGGAGATGCAACATACGCAAAATCTTGTATGAACCTCCTATAGTATGAACATAGGCCCAAGAAACTTCTAACTTCATGTATAGAAGTAGGTGTAGGCCATTCAACAATGCCTCGAATCTTCTCAGGATCCATTCTCACCAAATTGTGAGAAACAATATGGCCCAAGTAATGAATTTCCAAAAGGAAGAATTCACTCTTCTTAGCATTGACTTGTATTCTATGCTTGCAAAGTTCTTGAAAAACAGTAGATAGATGTTTTCTATGCTCTTCTTCAAACTGTGAAAATATTAGAATGTCATCAAAGAAGACACCTGTGAGCTTTGAGTGAGATCTGAAAATTCACTCCATCATTCGATTGAATGTGGTGGGTGCATTAGTCAAAGCAAATGGCATGACTAAGAACTCGTATAGTCCAAATGTTGTACAAACAGTTGTCTTATGAACATCTTCAGGTGCTATCCGTATCTAGTGATAGCCGCTCTTGAGATCATAACATTTGCACAACTAGGATTTAGGGTCAAAATCGCTTACTCTCAAAAAAAAGTTCTAATCTATCCTTGGGATAGGAAAATGATTCTTGATTGTGATCTTGATCAAAGATCTTTAGTCTATGCACATACAGAAAGAACCATCTTTCTTTTGAACAAGTAAGACTGGAGAGCAAAATGGAGAAGAGCTAGGTTGAACTAACCCTTTTTCCAACAATTCGTTTACTTGTTTTAGGATCTCCTATTGATGACTTGCACTTACTCGGTAAGGCGGTTGGTTAGGTGGTGAACTACTTGGGATAAGATCAATCGTGTGATCTTCCAGGCGCTTAGAAGGTAACTCTCCTGGGAGTGAATCACTAAAACAATCTTCATATTGTTTAACAAAATCATATCTGGCTTGATCAATTAAAGAGAGGGATTATTTTAAAGTCTGAAACTTAGAAGCATTAGTTGGTATTGTGCGTTCATTAGAGGCATCAAGTGCCCTTGAATCATTAGCTTCTTTTGACTCTCTCACAAAAATCATGTACACAGAAATAGCTTTCTTCATTTCTTTAGAGATGCTAACATGACTAACCATTGGCACAGGTTAATCTCCAGCATCAGCAATGCATACTATGTTCTGACCCTTGAATTGAAATGCAAGGGTCTTCTTAACAAAATCAGGAAGAGGTCTAATCTTGTAATTCCAAGACATGCCTAAGATACCATCACAGTTACCAATGGGTGCAAGTATAAAAGATTCTTGGTCGCGGTAATCTCCAATTTGAAGATTCAACTTCCCTTGGATAGGAGTAAAATTGGTAATCTTGTAATGCCAAGGCATGCCTAAGATACCATCATAGTTACCAATGGGTGCAAGTAGAAAAGATTCTTGGTCGCCGTAATCTCCAATTCTAATATTCAACTTCCCTTGGATAGGAGTAGAATTGGTTGTAAGTCCTTCAGATGCCGAACCGGATCCAATTGGTGTTCCCAATCGATCCGGTGGAATTTATAGCCTTTCAACAGTATCCATTGACACAAATTATCTGTGGAACCTAGATCAAAGAGTATCAAAACTTGTTGATTATTGAGGGTTTCCCAGCCCTTTAAGTGTTGTCTATTCTTCTCATTTGAATGAGTGTTAGCTTGCACATCCGGAATAGAATTTGAGGATGGTGGAGAAGGATCTTTAACCACATTTTCTTCCTTCCTTTTGTGAGGAAAATAAAGCTTCATATGCCCTAACTCACCACAAAGAAAGCACCTTCCTTCCTCTTTGTACTTTTGTATCTCAGAGGGTGAGAGATACTTGCACTTCTTCTTGCTACCCTCTGGCTTTGAATATTGGTCATGGGTAAAGGTAGGTCTCCTTTGATTAGTCCTGTCTCTTGGTTGATCATAGAGCTACTCTTATCTAGCTCTATAAGAACTCATCTCCAACTTTCGAGATGTACCAGGTCTATGCAAACTTTCAACTATGATGGCAGACTCCATCATGCGAGATAAGGTTTCATGTGGATACACCTTGTTGAGATATCGAGCTCCACTCGTGATACGCCAGGGTGACCGTTGTGTATTTATGTCACCGACTTGTCAGTTGCAGACGCAGTTGGTACACCGCCCATGAATAATAGCTACATGATAGCTATCCTTATCTACTCTAGTTCGTGGCTCAGTTAGTATGCCACCTTAGTTACTTGAGTTTGGTTTGAGACCCATATATAGGGTTCTTCTATTTCTTTGTACTTGAGTTCTTTTGGCTTACACAACTAAGAAGAGGAAAACTGTTTTCAGCCTCCACCCTTGTGTGTATTCCCCCATTGTGCAAGCAAGAAAGCTACACGTGAGACTCCTTCCTTCTCTCCCACAATCTTGACATGGTATCAGAGCCTTGTTCGTGGTAAGGAGCTCAAGAAAGCAAGCCAAGCTCGCGGTGTTCTGGTAAGAGGAGCACTGTTGCTTTCATTTTCTGTTTTGGGAGCAGATCTCTGCAGGTAGCACAGCCAGAAAGTGCAGGAGTGCATTGTCTCAGGTTGAGACGCCCTTCGCGGTGAAGTAAGAGGGCAGTATATGCTACGGGTGAGGGCTTTAGCCCACGGCGACCCTGTTTTTTTTATTTGAGGCCATTTTGGGGCCTGTTTTGGAGGCGGAAGTTTTCTGCACGCACTCAGGAAAAGGCCCAGTTTTATGCAGGGCAGCCACTGTTCTACAGGTTGGTGAAAAGTTACTGTAAAAATTGCATTGTATGCTTGTGCGCAGAGACATTGGGAGTTACAGAATCATCCCTATTGCCAGTTGATGCAAAATCGTCACTAGAAAGTGACTGTGTGGTCAAATACCACTTTCGCCAGTTTTGCAGATTTTCCCGTGTGAGGGTGAAGCTGTGGTTTTTGCAGTGACAGAATTTTTTTCCAGTCTTCTGTAATGGCATCTGATTCTCTTTCACAGATTGTCACTGAAAAGCTTAACAAGAACAACTTCCAAGCATGGAAGTTTAGAATGACAAATTTCCTTATGGGAAAAGGATATATAGAATTTGTTGCAGGAAATGAAGAATAACCAGTTCTTCCTGATGTTCCCAATCAACAGCAAATGCAGGCATTCAAAACATGGCATGAGAGAGCCATGAAAGTTATGTATTGGCTGTCTATCAGTATTTCAGACTCTATGATTGTGCATATTCAGGATGCAAGTACGCCAAAGGAGGCATGGGATACTTTGTCAAAAATGTATAGCACAAATACGCAAGGCAGGAAAATGCAGCTCAAGCAAGAGTTTCATAATGTGCAAAGAGAAAGTATGAGCATCAACGACTACCACATGAAGGTGAAGAAGATTGCAGATGCACTTGCTTCCATTGGGTCGCCAGTGGAAGATGATGATTTAGTTTCTGTGACCTTGAATGGTCTAGGAAAGGATTATGCACAGTTCCAAACATCCATTTTCATCCGTGAAAGATTTCCTGATTTTGAGGAGTTGATTGCTCTTCTAATTTCTGAGGAGCAGAGAAATGGTGGTGCATCTTCTTCAAGAGGAACTTCAAAAGAAGCTGTCTTCTACTCAAATGCTGGAAGAGGTAGAGGAGGCCGATTTGGAGGCCGTGGCAGAAATCAGAATATGCAGCAAACTCAAGAAAACCAGTCCTATGGAGGAGGACGTGGTAACTCTAGAGGCAGGGGGAGCCAAAGAGGTCGTGGTGGATGGCAAAGAGGCCAAAATGCAAACAGTAATGTTGAATGCTACTACTGTGGTAAAATGGGTCATATGGCTAAAGACTGCTATAAAAAGCAGAATGACACCATGAATGGAAAACTGCAACAAGGGAATTATGCATCTTCTAGTAGACAGGGTGATGACAGAAATGAGCACTTGTTTATGGTGCAGCACATGAACAATTCTGTGACAAGTGCAGAAGAAAGCAATGATGTATGGTATGTTGACTCAGGTGCATCAAACCACATGACAGGTCATGCAGAATGGATGGATGATGCAAGAAAAATGGAAAAACCAGGATTTGTGGAGACTGGTGATGATACTGCACATCCTATTGTGCAGATTGAAAAATTTCCCTTGTCTATGCAGGATGGGAAAAAGAAATACTTGTCCGATGTATTTCATGTCCCGAATATCACCAAGAATCTGGTTTCTGTTGGTCAAATGGTTGATCAGGGCTTGCAGGTCAGATTTAATCCTCATGGATGCTTTGTTGAGGATATGAAAAATAAAGGTCGCTTGATAGCAAAAGGAAAGAAGAAGGGTAGAATGTTTACATTGGATGCAAACATGTCTGAATTGAGTGCAGCAATGTTTGCACATGGGACCGGTGTAGTTGCAAATATTGATATCTGGCATAAACGCATTGGTCATGTTAATGTACAGCGACTTAAATCAATGCAGGCCCAAAATATTGTTGCAGGTTTGCCTAAATTCAAGGTTGCAGAAATGCATAAGGTATGTGAAGCCTGTCAGTTTGGAAAACATGCAAGGAAACCATTTCCTAGACATGTTCAAGAGAGTAAGAAGCCATTGGAATTAATCCACTCTGATGTGTGGACAACTAAAGCTGCATCTCTTGGAGGCTGTCATTATTTTGTCAGTTTTATTGATGACATAGCAGAAAAGTTTGGGTGTATTTTATGAAAAAGAAAAGTGAAGTTTTTGGGCATTTCAAAACTCTTAAAGCGATGGTTGAAAAAGAAACAGGCCTACAGATAAAATGCCTAAGGTCAGATGGAGGGGGAGAGTACCTCTCAAATGAGTTTGCAAGGTTCCAACAGGAGCATGGCATAAAGCAGCAATATTCATGCAGTCATACACCACAACAAAATGGAATTGCAGAAAGGAAAAACAGGCATATTGGAGAGGTATCTCGTGCCATGCTCAATGAAAAAGACTTGCCAGATTTTTATTGGGCTGAAGCAGTTGCTACAGCAATCTACATAATGAACAGGACTCCCACTGCAGCAATACATGGAATGACTCCAAAGGAGAGGTATACTGGTAGGAAACCAGATATTTCTCATTTGAAAATTTTTGGTTGCATTGCCTATGTACATGTGTCAAATGAGTTGAGATCCAAGTTGGATCCAAAAGCTGAGAAGTGCATCTTTATTGGTTACTCTCTGCAGCAAAAAGGGTATAGATGCTATAACCCTTCTACTCGTAAGTTTACAGTGAGCAGAGATGTTGTTTTTGATGAGATGAGTAGCTGGTATAAACCAGTAAATGTGATTGATGATGTAGATGCACAAAATGGTAATGCTGCACAGAATTCACAACAGCAGTCACAAAATATTAGTGGACCTGGAGCGTCCTCTAGCAGTGGTTCACATTCTTCACCATGGACAGGCAGATTGAGATCAGGAGAATCTTCTCAAAGTAATGCAGATAGTGGTATGCAGGTATCATGAAAAGGAAAAGAGAAGGTTGATCAACCCATGTTTGATGTGAATGCAGGTCATTCTTATGTGGATGAAGAATCCAGTGGCTCAGAACAAAGCATTGATGATGAGTTGGGTATTCCTTCTATTGTTACACCTGGAGTAAGGAAGACCAGGGATGTTTTGAGAGCACCTGGGAGTGAACATACTTTCCGTAGGTCTACGAGAGCTAGGTATCATGTGGATAGGCTGAAATATGATGGATTTACAGCCATTCACTATGCATATATGGTCAAAGTGATACAGGAACCAGAACCCACTTCTTTTGAGCAAGCCATGGGAAAAGAAAAATGGGAGAAAGCCATGGATGAAGAAATGGATGCCTTGGAAGCAAATGCTACATGGGAATTGGTACCTTTGCCTAAAGGTAAAAATGCAATTGGCTATAAGTGGGTTTATAAGGTGAAGCACAATGCAGATGGTTCTGTGAACAGATACAAGGCAAGATTAGTAGTCAAGGGGTATGCACAAACATACGGCATTGACTATGAAGAAACATTCAGTCCGGTTGCAAGGATGGCAACCGTAAGAGCAGTCATTGCTATGGCTGCATCAAAGGGATGGTCTTTACATCAGATGGATGTAAAGAATGCCTTCTTGCATGGTGATTTGCAAGAAGAGGTCTATATGGAGCAGCCACCAGGTTATGTGCATGCTGTTCATCCTGAGTTTGTTTGCAGGTTGAAGAAAGCCTTGTATGGCTTGAAGCAAGCACCTAGAGCATGGTCTGACAAGATAGGACAGTATCTTGTCACTATTGGCTTTTAGATTTCCAAGGCAGATTTCTCACTTTATGTGAGAAAAACAGAGAAAGGTATTATGCTACTTGTCATTTATGTTGATGATTTGATTATGACAGGTGATAGTGATGAAGATATCCTTCATGTGAAAATGCTATTGAAGCAGAAGTTTGAGATGAAGGATTTGGGAGAGCTGCGTTATTTCTTGGGCATTGAGGTGATTAGATCACCAAGTGGGATACAGCTCTTGCAGAGGCAGTATGGATTGGACATGCTGTCCAAATATGGGATGACAGGCTGTAAGCCTATTTCAGTTCCTTTGGAGCAGAATGTGAAGCTGAGTACAGATGCAGGTGGGCTTCTAGAAGACCCTACTATGTACAGACGCATAGTAGGAAGTTTGATTTATATGACTATTACCAGGCCAGATTTGAGCTATGCTGTTGGATTGGTAAGTCAGTTTATGCAGGCTCCAAGGAAACCACATTTGGATGCGGCTAGATGCATACTCAGGTATGTGAAGTCCACATTGCAGTATGGACTATTTTATGAGACTGGGGTTCAGATACAGTTGCATGGATACACTGATGCTGATTGGGCTGGTAGTATTTCTGATAGACGATCTACCAATGGATATGTGTTCTCTTTTGGGAGTGCTGCAGTCACTTGGAGCAGCAAGAAACAGCCTACAGTTGCCTTGTCGAGCACAGAGGCTGAGTACAGGGGTGCAGCAATGGCTGCATGTGAGGTAGCTTGGTTGCATAAGCTACTTTATGATATGCATCAGTCTACAGATGGACTAGTTGTCATTTATTGTGACAACATGAGTAGTATACACTTGGCAAATAACCCAGTCTATCATGCTAGAACAAAGCACATTGAGGTGCATTATCACTATGTGCGAGAGAGGGTTTTACTAGGTCTTATTGATCTAGTTTATGTCAGCACAGAGGATCAGGTAGCTGACATATTCACGAAGGCATTGGGCGCAGAGAAGCTGCGCAAGTTTAGAGACCTGCTTGGTGTGCAGGAATTGGGATTGAGCTCGAAGGGGAGTGTTGAGATATCGAGCTCCACTCGTGATACGCCAGGGTGACCGTTGTGTATTTATGTCACCGACTTGTCAGTTGCAGACGCGGTTGGTACACCGCCCATGAATAATAGCTACATGATAGCTATCCTTATCTACTCTAGTTCGTGGCTCAGTTAGTATGCCACCTTAGTTAGTTGAGTTTGGTTTGAGACCCATATATAGGGTTCTTCTATTTCTTTGTACTTGAGTTCTTTTGGCTTACACAACTAAGAAGAGGAAAACTGTTTTCAGCCTCCACCCTTGTGTGTATTCCCCCATTGTGCAAGCAAAAAAGCTACAAGTGAGACTCCTTCCTTCTCTCCCACAATTTTGACACACCTTCATGGTTCTATGTAAATGAGGGAGTAGTCCAACTTCAAACTTCCTTTTCTTCTCTTCATCGTTGATCTCCATGAAAGGAGTAACCTTAAGAAGAGTAGACCAAAACTTGTCCACATAACTAGTGACCTTCTCATGCTCTTTCTGGCCTAGCCAATCCCACTCCTTGACATCATTCTCAAAATCAGGAGGCAAGAACTGAGCATAAAACTTCTTCTTGAACTTTTCCCAAGTCGTGGGTTTTCTTCCCTATAAAATGAGAGTCAACCACCAATTGCTAGCGGTGTCTTTCAGGTGCATGCCTACATGCCTGAGCTTGGACTTTTCTGAGAAATTACCATCAGTAAAAGCAACTTCAAATTGCCTGACAAAGGCTAACACCTTAGTAGGATCTCTCTTACCGGAGTAAAAGTCAAACTTTATGTCCTTATCCCCAGACTTGAAAATCTTAGTCTTCTTAAGGTTGCTTCTCTTATGGTCCCTCTTTATCCGTTTGTGGATTGCACAAGACTTAGAACCAAGAGAGTAGAAACTAGAAGACAATGAGGAGGAGGAGAAACTTGAGTAATCAGGGGAGTAGCTGGTTGCTGAGGGAGATGACTCCATCCTTATCCACCTCACTCGAGGTGAGGTCTTTTTACTCTTCTTAACCTGAGAGTCCTTCTTCCTTCTAGGAAGTTTCTCAACAATTGGATGCTTTGCACCTTCATCATCAATTGGTACAATGGTGTTTCTTCCAGTATCACCATATTTTGGAGGATTCAGTCCTTCATAAGTAGCTTCTTCCCTTGCCCTTAAGTTGTCAATCAATTGACATACTTTGGGAATTTCTAGCAAGCTACGATACTTTGTCAATTGAGCTTGTAATTGCACACTTGTAGGCACTTCATCACTTGCCATCTTTACCTTCTTCTTGTAAGGATCACCTTTACTTTGAGAAAAGCAAAGAGACCTGCTCTGATACCACTGTTATAAGATCTGAGATATACACTCGACTTTCTTATATACGTAAAATATATATGGCAAATATTATGCTGGCACAGAGGGAGAATAGATGAGAGAAAATAAAGATGTAGATAGAGAGAGAGAGAGAGGTAGAGAAATTGGCAACACACTAGGGACTCGAAGATGGGCCAATCCCCCCCTTGTGGAGTTATATTATTGACAAGGACTAAGCTCCTCTATTACACATAAGCGAGTTCTTACTTGTAAATCTTGGAAACAAGATCATGGTTCCTTGTACGGTATACAACCAGATAACACTTGCACAACTTGGAAGTTGGCACCTTTTGATCCTTCTTGAGTCTCCTTCTCTCCTACACAATATGTGTAGGACTCTCCTCTTGGCACTTGATTTCAGCAAAGCTTCCATAGCACTTGCATCTTCTCTTCTCCACTTGGAACTGGATTTCAGCAGAACTTCCACAGCACTTGCACCTTCTCTTCTCCTCTTGGATGCATGCAAGGTGATGCTTCCTTTATCTCCCCCACACCCAAGGAGAGCCTCCTCTTTTATAGGCTTCAAGAGATTCTCTTCTTGGAGAGAGACCTGAATGCCAAGATTGGAAAGGTTGATCTTCATACAGGATGTGGCTGTTCCAGGACCTACTTTGCATAGCACCAATTTCTAGATATCTCCCTATGTGTTATTCAAATGAAAAAATGTCCAACACAAAAGTTGTAGATCTCGTTGTTTTCGATAACCCACGTGACCCGTTTTTAGAGATAGTCTTTCTATCGTGAGATATTTTAAAAATGGATTCACCATATCTCTTTTAAAAAGAACAGCTTCTCAAACTATACTCTTAACTTATGGTCCATGCAACCACCTTAAGGAGAGTTCATTAAATTGCCTTGGGCCTCAACCTTAAGATTGACTTCCATACAAAATCTTCTGTCTTTTTAGACCTTAGAAAGAGAAAATCACTTCTCTCCTCACTTCCAGAGAATCATGTCTCTTGTCTTTCTTAGTGAGAGAATTACATCTCTCGTCTTTCTTAATGAAAAAAAGACCTTAAACCTTGACTTGTAAGGGAGAGGATGACCCCAAATGAATACAATGCTCATTATACACACAAGTAAACGTTCCCACGTGTCCCCAAATGCACACATAAATACATATACACAATGCTAATGCACTTTCTCTTCTTAGAACTCAATCCATCTTCATTAATGTGTAACTCCTTGGTTCTTGTGTACGCTCTTACACTTGGTAGACACTTCTTTCCCCCTTCATAACTTGTACTACATGTACCAGATATCCTCGTCACAGTGCTCTGATCACCCCATTAAGTGATGCACTAGGAATATTGGTCTCTAAATGGTCTCATGGCCATGCTAGATCATCATCAAGACTTGATGAAAAGTGAGTCATTAATTTATTGGCATGCATTTATTAAATAGAGAATGTGTAATAAGCAATCAATTTAGTGACACCATGCAACAAGAGATTGGAGGCATTCCCTTGTGTATGAGTAAAAGGCATCCCAAAGACTTCTTCCCATGGCCCCAAACCCCCATCGAGAGATCTGCATGAACCTATCATCAACAAACACATGGCTAAAGCTATAGTGCATCCTAACGTTGAAGTGCAACCCAACTTGGAAATCATGGAACCCCTTACAACATGAAATAGTGATGATCATGCATTGACTTGAGATTGCAATAATCCCATGAAATGATGGTTGGCCAAATGAGGACAATCTAACTTGGATAAATTACAAGTAAATAATTTTTCATTAAATGTCACTTTGAATTCCTTGATTCTCTCTCTTAAAATCATAGAGATAGTCATGCATACATTAAAAAGATGTCATGCATACATTAAAAAGATGGAAAAAGAAACCTTGAAAGTGCTAGAATACCACATTAAAAATAGTATTTTTCTTCAAAAATTGGCTTGGAGAGAATTAACTTGGTTAAAGACCTACATGACCCAAAATCTATTTTAGATAAATTTAAGAAAGAAAATAAATAGCAGAAGCAAGGGTAGATTCATGCACAACATTTTCATTAATAATTAAAGTTTTGCTTTCTATTTATCATATGATAGAATGTGTATATATGTTGGTTATCTTACACCAAGAGTTAATGATTGTGATAGTCAAATGGGAAAGAGGATATGTTGGTAAAGACTCTTGGGATCCCCACACCAACAAGTCTCTAGCATCTTTCTGGATGCTGAAAAAACTCACCTTACAAGATGAAGATCCTCCACTCTTGCAACAAGAGTTGTAGATGTTTTATTTTTTTAAATCACTCAAGCACCTAATAGAGCAAAGGAATGAGTGATAAGTGTCCCCATAATGTGGGATGGATTTTGGGGCTTCGGGAAGCTTAGCCAAACTTTGAGCTTTCATGAAACCCCTGTGATCGTAAAAGGAGTGTGATCACAAATAGCCTAACTTTGCAAGGTTGCAGAGTAAGAGTGATTATTTTGTAATATAATATTTTATTTAATAAATTACTATTTTTCAAAGTGTTTGTTCATGTGCTGAAAGGATGTTTAACAAGCCTTGTGTAACATATTTATTTAAGGCACTTTTATGTGTTTAAATAGTTTGGTAGTATACTTTAGCTATTTAAATAATTAAAATTAACCTTTTAAGGAAAGTGGGAGGCCTTAGACCAAATGATTGAGTCCATGGTTGGGTGGATCCAATAAGTCACGTATCTTTTCTAGACACTAGGTAAGCTATTTGTCAAGAAGAGGACTTCGAAATGAGAGAGAAGAGTGCAGAATAGAGAGAAAAGAAGAGAGAGAAAGATTAGAAAGACAAGAGGAGGTGAGAAAAGCCATGGAAGTTGAGAGAAAATAAGGTAAGATGAAGAGAATGTAATTTGTATTAATGAATGATGGAAAATTACAAGTCTCAACACGTTATATACCTATGCTATTGTGAGATGGTATTATTAATCAAACCTTTAAAAAAACAAAATTGGGAAGTTATTGCAATGGCTAAGATTATGGACATAATAGAATACTACTCTATTTTATCGCTATACAATTGATAGAAAATGAATTAGAAAAATCAAATCTTTAATTGCAATGAAGACACAAATAGAAATCTCTGCAATGTATGGCATTGAGATGTCTTAAAGAAAGAGTTTGAGCCTCTAAATCTTCAATAAAATGTCATTGGTAGACAAATTGTTATAATTATAGACCCTACTAGAAAAAAACTTCCATAACTCTGCAAAGAGTGGTCCAAATCGGGCATGCTACACATCAATATGAAGTTCTCAAAGAGTACTCGGAGCCTATGTAAGTTTCACTTTGCTAAAAATAGGATAAAATAAAATCTATTTTAAAATAGACTATTGTCTAAGTCCTATCTGCAAACTAATCTGGCCAACTAGAGCTATGCTTCAACCTCACTAAAGCATCTTGAAGATAAGGAAACCCATCCAAAATAGATTCAAGCCTCCAAGAAGCTTCTTCAAGTGGTAATTCTCTCTACTTAATCAAGTACTCAATGATGGACTTGGAGTGAAGCTTCTTCTCACATGATGTCCTATGATCTTCTCAAGGATGTACTATATGAGACCTTCTTCATCAATGGAGGCAATTCATCAACTGTATCAACCTAGGGGCCATAAAATGTTTTGAGCTAACTAACATAAAATGCATTGTGAATCTTAGTAGAAGAGAGTAATTCAAATCTATATGCCAAGTCCCCTACATGCATTAGAATTCTATATGGCCGATAAAACATGTGAGTAAGCTTATTGTTGGAGCCATCTTTCAAAGTACAGTAGTGACACTTGGCTACTTTTAGTAAAACCAACTCTCTTCTTGGAATTCCATAGGATGCCTCTTCTCATCAGCATACATTTTCATCTAATCTTGGGCTCTCCTAAGATTCAGTTTACACTACTAAAGAAAGGTTTCTATCCTTTCTAACTCCTCTTTTCCATGATGAGGGTTTATCTTCTCCCTAAAAAGAACTATGGAAAGGGGCACTTTATAGTTATACAAGGCTTTAAAGGGAGAAACTCAATACCAACATGGGTAGAACTATAAGCAAACTCAACCAAGTGTAACTAGGAGTCCCACCCATGCTGCAAATCATGATAGAAATGTTAATTGTAGGTCGTTAACCACTTGTTGACCCTTTCTATCTAGCCATCAATTTGTGGATGATAGGCTATAGAGGGAGGCAACTTATAACCCATGGAGCTAAATATTCCCTACCAAAAGTTACTCAAATAAACTTAGAGCCCCTGTCATGCATAATCACATGCAGTAATCCATGTAACTTAAAGGTGTGTTCCATGAACTGACTAGCTACCTATGATGTAGTAAATTGCATCTTTATGGAAATAAAATTGGCTATCTTGGTGAGTCTATCCATCACCAGATAGATGCTATTCCATCTCTTTTTAGTCATAGGAAATCCAATAGTAAAGTCTGGGGTTATATGCATTCACTTTCCTTCGAGAATAAGCAATGGCTACACAATAAATCACCTAGCTTATGAGTGCTATCCTTATTCTATTGGTATGGAATGCAATTTGTGACATAATCCTTCACATCTTTCCACAATCCCTTCTAGTGAAAACTCTTGGAGATCTTATCATACGTCCTAAACACACCTAAGTGTCTAGCTATGGGTGAAGAATGCATCTCCTCTATAATTTTCAACTTGAATTGAGAAGAAGAGAAAATGACGATCCTACTATTAAACCAAATGAAACCATTTTTAAGTTGAACATGTGAGTTTTTCTCCATTAGTCCTTCTTGTAACTTTTCAAATGTATGGTTGAGCTCTTCATCCAAAAGGCAAGCTTCATCTAACTCTTCAATCTAGTCACTATGAAGCTGAGTCATGGTAAAACTTTATATGCCAACATCCTAGAAAGAGAATCAACCACTATGTTATCCTTGCCATGTCTATGAGTGATGTCAAAATCATACTTTTGTAATGTAGCCACCTACCTATACCACTTGGGAGTGAGATTTAACTGAGTAAGGAAGTACTTAAGGACCCTATGATTACTTTTAACCCTAAATTGGCTACCATACAAGTAATGGTTCCACTTCTTGATTCCATGGAGTATAGCCAACATCTCTTGGTCATACACATTCGTAGCCATCTGTTTATCTGTGAGCTTATGACCCTCAAAGGCAATAACACCATTTTCCTATAATATTACAACCCTTATGACTCTACCACTAGTATCACATTGTATAGTAAACTCCTTAGAAAAGTTTAGGTATACTAAGATAGGAGCAAAAGTGAGGAGCTCCTCTAACTTATTGAAGCTTTTATCCACAATGCCATTCCAAAAGAAAGCTTCCTTCTTCAATCTGTCAGTCAAAGGAGCTACTATAGTTGCATAATGTTTTATGAACCTACAATAGAATGATGATGGTTGAAAGCAAGGCTTCGTGATACAAAAAGGATTGTCCTTGACACCACATTGGATTGCCGATTTGTGTGTATAAAACTAGATATTTTTTAAAGAAGATATAAAAACAAAATAGAGAGAAAAGAAGAATTAAATCGCGTAAGGATTGGAAAGGTGACTTCTTTTGAAATGTTTCATAACAGAAGGGTGGGACCTCAATGACATGGGTAGAGGGTGAGGGGAGTTCCAATGCTCAACCTATTCTACACACGCTTAGTCTTTGTAGTTGCTCCCACCATAGCCACTCTCTCTCTCTCTCTCTCTCTCTCTCTCTCTCTCTCTCTCTCTCTCTCTCTCTCCCCTTACAACATGGAATTTCACACTCACACACCACACTCTCTCCCCCCTTGTAGCATGGAAGCTCACATCAGTCTCTCCACCTTTGTCTTCTCAAAGCAACCTGCATCTATAGTGACTACCATGGAATTCAATGCCCCTTCTTTCATCCATGAACCACTCTCTAATCAATCTTATGTCCACAATTATTGGACTAAAAAGAAGTGCGAGCAATGAAACAAGGAAAGAATTTGTGGTATGAGAGCTCAAATGGTCAAGAACCAGGTCAAGGAGAGGAACATATGCTCTCGATGTTGGCATAGGCTCATGTATCATTGGACATTTGCCAAGTTGAGAAATTATGATGTTGAAGTGAGTCTTGTCTCTGGTGTTCATAACAAACTGACTTAGCTCAAGGTACCCCACTCAGCAAAAGCAAGCTTTTTGTCAAGAGAACCTCTTTGATGATGATCTTGAATAATGGTGATATAATAACATCAATCAATCAATCAAGAATTGCTATTGTCTTGGGTGTATATCAAAGTAATATAATAGCAGCAAATACTCAGTTTAATATAAAAGATGAGGATCAAGTATTGCCACTTAATGTGCATAGACAATTGTCTCGAAATAGCAGTATCACATGTAAAACTAGAGATTTGGTTTATGACTTCTAGACATTGAGTTTCACCTGATAAAAAAGACATATGTAACCAAAGAATTGAGGCAAAATGTATTATCAAACATACCATACATCTCCCTGATGAATCTCAAGTAACATGTTATTCTTGCAATCTTTGAATGCCTAGATTTTGATTTAGACTAATATTTGTAAATGCATTCTAGAATAGTAGGAAAGCCTTTGGGCAGTACCAAATTTTATGTTGGAGATTAATACTTCATATAACACTAGATTAACAAAAATTGTTGCTTATCATATGTAGGCCACTTGTTCCATATGTCACCAAAGAAACTAGGTATATACTACCCAAGCCATTCTAGAGAAGCAATCAATATATTATGATGCTTAGTAGTCATTCCATATAATACCAAAAGATCAAGAACACACCTTGGCTTTTCTCTTGAATAGAAGGAGCTTACAGGTACCAAGTGTCCTCTCCTTTATAGAAAACTCTTTGTGGAGTTTAAATTTGGTAGTTTTCCATATAGTAGAGGATTTTGTACTCTTGCTATTAGGTTCCTCTTGGTGCTCTGTAAAGTATCCAAGCATGAAATTGAGTGCCAAATGTGAAGCTCAATTGGATAGCATGAATGGTCACATACATTACCAAAAGTACCACATTTGGTAAAAAAGTGTATGTGTAGTACCAGATTTAGTACTTGTTCATGGTTCTATGCACAGAAATTGGTACCATAATAGATTTGGTGTTGTATTGTACCCTACATAGTATCCAAGAATGAAATATTCTCCAAATATGAAGCTAATTTGAATAGTAAGAGTGGCATACAGTACCAAAAGTACATTATGGGTACCAAAGTGAATGTGTAGTACCTAATTTGGTACTTTTTTGTATTTCATTGGTTCTATAAAGTACCAAACTTGGTACTACAACAAATTTGGTGCTTCACTGTTCCATGTATAGTACCCAAGCATGTTCACCAAATATGAAGCTAAAATGAATAGTAGGACTAACATTCAATATCACAAGTACATTTGTTGATACCAAATTGTATGCATGATAGTGAATTTGGTGCTTTTCTGTATTGCACTTGTTCTATATAGTACCAAAATTGATACTGCAATAGATTTGATTCCCTACCTTGAATTGGAATTGGAATTCTATAATACCAAACTGGTACTCTATCCTAGTTTGGTACTCTATACTAGTTTGGTAAGAACAGTACCAAAATATGGTACTTTGTAAACAATACGAGATTTAACAGTACCAAATTTTGGTACTGTTACGAATTCATGGATTTTTATAAAAATATTTGGAATTTTTTATTGTAAAAGTTTAAGATCTGGCTTGGTCTATTTTTGTGTGATAGGTTAAGGTCTACAAAAGATTCAAGAGCACTTATCATATAGTGATGCTATCACTTAGAACCTTTCACATAGAAAACCATCCTTTGTTCAAAAGTTGAAAGAGTGGTATATGTGCCACTATGTATGTCATGTCCAAATAATATATTTCAAAGAGACTTTCAATCAAATGTGCTAAAAAAAGTTTGGGCATCATGGAAAAGGTCATCTATGTGCATGCTCCATTTGTTGTGCAAGGAGTGGCTCATGTAGTGTTCTACAAACCATGCAATATGTCAACACATGAGTATTTTGTGGAAATCCATATTGTGCCCAAAACCTATTGACAGTCAATATCATACAAAGGAATGCTTGGTTGGAAAGTGCCCCGAATGTGATGTAAGCAAGTTGTCATTTTGCCCAGATGAGATTGCAACAAATAGTAGTGAGGTGACTATGAAGGTCTTTAAGGATGCGGAAATTGGACAAGTTAATGATAATAAAAGTGAGAAGAAGAGAAAGGTTCTAGTTGTGGAAAGACTGCAAAGTGCTACTTGTATTCATCTATTTTCAAATCATCTCAAAAGTTTCATCAAGCATAACTTTGTCTTTAGGTGGCAAGCCCAATAGATCTAAGATTTATTGCTTAAGTTTCAGAGTGATGCTGTCATGTGTATCATTGATTTTGCAGAGAATTATTCATTAAAATGCAAAAAGACATTCAATACATGCATTAGCGTGGTCAACCTACTTAACCATATTGGTGCACATCTCTTATGTGAGAAACTTAGTAGGTGCTATTGAGAAGACACTACATTTTTACATATCATATGACAAGCTCCATAACACATTTGTTCAGCATTATTCTATGCTTCATGACAACTGGCTAAAACAACAAGGGCATCGTCTATGATATCATTGGATATGGTCATATGGTGTTGCTTCTCAATTTAAGGCACACAATCCTTTTTATTTCATGGTAAAGTACTATCTAGCTTACAGGCTTGCACATGATGCACAACATCTCCACCTCAAGACATGGAAAAGGAGAGCATGATGGTGCAAGTGTTGTCATAAAGAGAATTGATGAGCTAAAACTAGATGGTTGGCCTATGAAGTGTGTAGTTGATGTTGTTAATTTTCTTAATGCAACATTTTAGTCCATAAGAGAAATACATAGGTCTAGTACTCAAAGAGTTTTCTAGTTGGTTTCAAAGAAAGATGTGAGCACAATCTACTGTGGGACTATTGACACATTACAGGCTCCTACTCACTCTATTGTGTTGATGGATACTCAATGAACAACCCATGTGTTATGTGCTTCCAAATGCTCTTATGCTTTTGTGATCCATGTGTGAATGGGTAGTGGAGGAGATGTAAGAATAGATAACATGTAGAAGAATGAAAATATGTCTCCATTGTGCCATTGACAAAGACAATAGAAGCAGATAGCAACTGTGATGAAGAGGATGTGGAGGACAACATAGATATGTTTGCCATGACAACGAGTCAATATCATAACATGGCAATTTATGAGGGAGAACTTGAAGTGTTCTACTCCATGTTGTCCACCAAGGACACCTTTGTAGTCAAGGCAACCAAGCCCAACCAAGACTTCTACCTTCTAAAATGCACAAAAATAATGCATCAAACAACAAGAGCACAAAAAGACCTTTGGCATAACAAAATTTTTAGAGCTTGAAAATTAGCTGAGGGCATGTACAATGGCCAAGGTTGAAGGCAAAGTTGATACATTTACCATATTGGATCACACCCCTTTGGTGATGATCTACTCCCATCTTATTAGAACCATACGCTTCCCTATAGAGGCTATCTGTGGAATCCATAACCAATTTATATTATCCAATGAGTTATATGAGAACATATACAAAAATATGCCATATGATAATGGAAGTGACCAAGATGCAAGCATAACAGCCTTGACCCCATCTACCATACTTACAAGTGGCCAAATCTGTACTTCTCCCAAACAAAATCTTACTTTGCAAACTTTTTGTATTTAATTCTTTTTTTGGCTTCCTCTTTCAAGTAAGACCACTTTGTTAATATTGTTTACTAGAATACCCAATTTGATACAAATAATAATCCTAAAATAAATTTTTGTACAAAACAGTAATCCTAAACCATAATACTAAATTTAGGTCCAGTACCAGATCTGATACATAACAAAGTTCCCAAACCACAATACAAAATTTGGAATTGAATTCGGTACATCATAGTATCAAGTTGGACATATTATGTACATTACCACAACCAAATTTGGTATACCATAGTACTAAAGTGGACAAAAGTATAGATGTCCAACATACTAGTTACCATTTATACACGTTGATTTATACAATGCCAAATTTGATACAAAAAATACCTAAATTGGTACACAACAATACCGAATTTGGTGCAAAATATGTTCCCAAACTATTATTGAACCACAATCTAGGTTAGAGATACAGATGTTAAGCAATGTACTTAGCATACATACAAGCTGTATGACATTAACGAAACCTCTACACTACAATACCAACTTTGGTACATCATAACACCAAAATGGATAGAGGTACAGATGTCCAACATACTCATTACCATTTACACAAGTTGCTTTATATAGTACCAAATTTGGTACATAATAGCACCAAACTTCGTGCAAAATAGTGCCCAATTTTGGTATTGTACAAGCTCCACACTTGTCAATGGACCCAAAATATAGGAAACGGTACACAAATTCAACACAATATGAAATTCATATGCAACTATTGTTATTGACACAGTACCATAAACTTTACCACATACTACCAAATTTGGGCAAAGTAAAATAACTAGTGTAAAGATATTCACCAGAAAGTAAACATTGCACAAATACTAGTGTACACCATAGGAAAAGTTTTTTTTTTTAAACCATAGGTGGAATTGCATTAATCTTTATATTTCTAAGGGTACATAACTCAGGTTACATTGCTCGCTGGATGGCAAAGGGTCAAATCTATAGGCATACCCCTCTAGCTGTATGAAATGGTTAACCACAAATGAGAAGATGCCATCCTCTATATCAAGCAAGAAGTTCCGTCACGAGTAGGCGGCTGGGAACAACTCTTCTATCCAGCCACGCAACCACAGGTAGATGACATTTATAAGGTAGAATCTTCAATCAAACCACACACTAGCCTTCAGCAAGATTTAGCATGTGCATGCAATTTAACCAAAAAATAGCCCACATCCACTAGCCCAACAAGATTGATTAGAGATTGCATGCATGCTTGCATACAAAGTAAAAACTAGATTGACCATCCTCTCCACTCATCTCTTGGCTTGCTAATAGATGTGGTCAAGGTCAACTAACTTAGCACTTGCCTTGTGTTGGGAGTGCTTTTCTATTGCACCTCAGCTTTTGGTGACATTGTCAAATCCTTGTTCATGCTTTAAGGGGATTTTGGCATGCCCTCATTGATCTTTGATGTAGGATTTGGTGAGGCTTTGTTTGTAGCAACCTTACTCCTTGGCGTCCTCATGGCACAACACAGCATGAAAGAGTGCCTAAATTTTCTCTACCAACCCTACAATGGCCACTAGAGCTCTAAGAGTAGGAATGATATAGTAGAACTAGAGCATGGACAATGTAGCAAAGTCAACAAACAAGCATATCCAAAGCATGACATCCAGTGTAACACGTGTGTGAATGGGGCATGAGTTCAAACTCAAGCACTTGACCACTCCACCTAGTAACAACACTACCTCTTTCATGCAAGGTGGTCCCATGTATATTCTGGCCTAAAGAATAGTAGTGCACTCTAAAGGATGCTTTTAGTTACATATTAAAGTTCATTTTTCTAAAGGGATTCCCTCCAAAATTCCAAAGGACTCTTGGTATATGTACCAAGAAAGTGGAACTCAAATTGGCCCTTTTTTTGTACCACCAAACCTTGCTTTTAGCCTAATAGACCAAAAAATCATCTAAGAGAAGTAGTGTTTGCATGTGTTGGCCAATCTCTAACACATTGTACCTTCTTACAGTCAACCTAAATACCTTTCTCACTAATAATATGGCCTAAGTACTCCATCTCTATTTGCATAAATGAGCACTTCATCTCCTTAGCAAAGAGTCTGTGGTGTCTTAACACATCAAATAACTTTCTCATAAACATGGTTCTCCAATGTTTTGTTGTTAATGAGTATATCGAAACACTAGAATGAATTTGAAGAGGCAAGGCTACAATATTTTGTTCATCATACTCTCAAAAGTGATTAGAAAGAAATGGTATAGCCTACAATCAATTGTAAAGGTTGTTTTGAACAAAAATGAAGAGGCAAGGCTACAATATTTTGTTCATCATACTGTGTAAAGTGGCTAGAAAAGAAATGGTATAGCATACAATCAATCCTAAAGGTTGTTTTGACCTCATCACCCTTTCACATATTGATCTAATGGTAGCATGACCTTAAGTTAATCTTTGTAAAGAACTTATCCCCCTTGAGCTCATCCAAAAAATCATCCACTCTAGAAATAAGGTACATGTCCTTCACTATGATCTTGTTTAGATCTTTGTAATCTATACACATTCTAAAAATTCCATCCTTCTTTACTAACAAGACTAATGAAGCATACAGTGAAGAACTAGGCTCAATGAAACCCATCCCTAAAAGCTCCTCCATTTGCTTGGCCACTTTCTCTCGCTCACATTTTAATAATCTGTAGGGTGGCTTATTGATTGGCTAGGGGTAAATCTCTAGGTCAATAGGGTGATCAGCTACTCTCTTGGGAGGTAGTGATGTAAGCACCTAAAATCAATCCATGCACTCCTCAAGTACAGCTTTTAATGCTCGATGATCAATTGATTCCTTGGACTGATCTACTACTTCTTATTCAAGTGTAATAAGAAAACCTAAGAGTGATTTTTATACTCCTTATGGAGTTGTTTTATGTTGATAAGCTAAAAATCAAACTCCCTATGTATTCAATGTAGATGGATAGGCTACCCATCAATGGAAAACTCCATGTACAACTACAAAAATCCATAATAATCCTACCCGTCATCATCCAACCATACCCAAGTACTACATCCATGGGCCCCATTTTTAAGGTAACCAAGTTTACTTTTGCTTCATAGTTTTCAACCAACTATATACAAACTTATGGACACATTTGGGTGCTAAATTCATCTTTGCCATTGGCTCCTTGAATCTTTATGGGCTGTTGTAAATCATTGGGGAGACAATACAATCTGTCAACAACTGATTTATTTTACAAAGCTATGTGTATTTCCACTTTGTATCAGGATAAAAACATGATTCCCATGAATGGTACCCTTCATCTGAAGTGCAGTAGGGTTCCTAAAACATGTCTAGGTATCCATGGAGATAGAACAAAGCGCAGTGGTAGCAATATGCAGATCAGTCCCACCTGCATCAAATGGTACATTCCCACTTGGGTCAAACAGAAAGTCATCAAATGGGTCACAAAACTGACCTTGCTCAAAATCTTCTTCATGATCTTCAATTTCAACATGTTCACCCGTAGTTTGATCCTCAATTTTTTTCTCATCAACATCTTCATGGGCAGTCATATTATAGTTTTTAGCCTTAGAATTCTTGTAGGTGCATTTGGATGCATGGTTACCCATGTACTTTTCACCACACTTAAAGCATAGACCCTTCTCTTTCCACTCTCTAATGAGCTCCATAGGAATAAGATTCCCATCATTTGTTGAATTATTCTTGGGTCTATTTTCACCTTTTTTAGGCTCAAATTTATGGATGGCTATTGGCTTTAAAGTGCTTTGCTACCTTGAGGCATTAAATGTTGGGTATGTAGGAACTTTGGGGTTGCCAAATGAAGTGCTAGATCCACCAAAGTTGCCATGCCTATTTAAAGCCCTTTCATATCCAAAAGTGGTGTGAGTATGGATATCCTTCCTGTGCTTACAAGTATACCTTGCAACCAATTCACTATCTTGGAATAGTGTGGCTGGTTTCTAGGCCATGACATCACCCTAATAGACTAGGCTCCAAACCATAGATGTATTTATGTAGCTTTGCATCATCACTCACACTCTCCATATACATAGTAAGATTCAAGAACTTATTGGTATACTCCCTAATAGTCAATCTTCTTTGGTCCAATTGATACCACCTCCTTGCCAATTTCTCCTCCTATAGGGAACACAAACGCTTAAGCCATCTTTGATTTAAAATTCTCCCCATTGCCAGCCTATTGGTTCTCTAACTTGGATGTCCACTCCTTGAAATTTGATGGAAAGATGAATGACCACTATACTTAGTTAACACTATCTTATCACAAAGTTCTCTTTCCATAAAGCCTTGTTGCCCATTTGAAGCTTGGGGATGCATATCCATGTAACTACCAGTGGGAGCTGAAATATTTGAGGCACTCCTATGATAGATGGATTGGGGTCTTCGTAGAGGTATAGGTGGCTAATTTCTTTCCCTTAAAAGGGTTGGATGCATGAATACTCAAGATTGGCTCATCACTCCTAAAGGAAGTCTCTCTTATCTCACAAATAGTATGAGGTATGCCTTTCTTGACAATGATTCTAGGCTATGGATTAGTATTAGAGGGCTGAAATGATTACTTATCCCTACTTTCCTTGTATGCTAATTATGGTACCAAAAGCTGAGATATTTGAGCAATAAGCTTGTCGAAATATTCCTTGGTAGAAGAGCTATAAATTTCTCTAAAGAATCCTTAGTGGAACAAACAATTTGTTCCATTGCTTCTTTAGTTTGAGCATTAGACTAAACCATCTACTCAACCCCATTAGAACTAGATCAAAATATTCTTTTATTGCTCTACAAAACTATCCAACACCATGTAAATTCACTATTTTGGTATTTCTACTACTCGTAGGTCCAAAGTAAGGTCTCTAAAGCTTGTAGTAACCTGTACATGATGTGTAGGCACTGAGTATCACCTATAATGACTTGCAATAGCCATGTATAAGCTCTGTAATAACTTGCAATACCTGTGAATGAGTGGGTATTACTATTCAAAATGAACCTAGTACCATGTTTTACTGTGGTAACATGTAATCAACCTATATAAGACCTGGAATAGCCTATAGCACCTGTAAATGGATAAAAATCATCCCCATTATAAGTCAAGTGTCTTGTTTCACTTGCAGTACTTGTACCCTTGTAATCCTTGATGTAATCTTATCAATGAATGCCATGTTTGATGCTTTTTAACTAAAGTTTTCAAAGTCTTCTGTGAGTCCACTCGCGGTACCTATGTGAGGGATAAAACAGTACAACTAGCTCTCTACATAGGCTCCAAATCACTGGGAGGTGGGAAAATCTCCCCCCCCCCCCCCCCCCCCATGTCATTTGATTCCACCCCTTTGGGATCTTTGATAGTGAGGGAGGATCACCTCTCTTTTGTTCCACTATCTCCCCCCACCTCCACCTTTTTCCTCATTGAGAATATCCATGGTAATAGCATACTAATCAATGAAAACAGGGATGAAATGCATTTTTGAAATTGAGTTTTTAGCCTTTAATGAAGTGCATGGATTGATTAAAAAGAGAAATTTGAAATAGAGAATGGGCTAAGAGTCTTACTCGTTATAAATCAATGACTTACTGATTGCAATGCTTACCCTTTAACAATTATTTATTGGGCACAATAAGGCCTGATGCACAAATCAAAGTTATCCAAAAGTATGAAAGAATGAAAATATGATTGGAATTGGAATGAATTCACTACTAAAAATTGATTCAAATGAGAGGGGCTTAATCTCTGATTTAAGGTTCATTGAAAGCCTACATAAACCATAATCTCCCATCAACAATTGGATAGTCTTGAACAATTGGATAAAGAGAGATGTCAGAGATTAAAAGAGAACAAATCACCTATTTAAAGATCAAAGAAGATGGATGGTTCAGTAAGAATCAAGCTTTAGCTATCAAGTAGAGAATAATCCCCAATTTGGTCCATAATGCTCCATAACCAATAATCCCCATGAATCAACCCCATCTAATGCTTGTAGATCATTAAGGCCTTAAAGAAAAAGTGCCTTGAACCCCTTTGAATGTTTGCTGACAAGAAATTCAAGCTCTATGTAAAGAACCCACAAAATGTTTCTCCATAATGCTTGAAATGCTCAAAACCCCTTCAATGTTTGCAATCTTGAAGGTATTCCTCCTCAATGCTGACAAGAAATTCAAGCTCTATGTAAAGAACCCACAAAATATTTCTTTATAATGCTTGAAATGCTCAAAACCCCTTCAATGTTTGCAATCTTGAAGGTATTCCTCCTCAGTGTCTTCTTGAGTGATGTCCTTTGTCTTTATTTGCAAGCCTTCTTTAAGGATTTATGAGAAATTCAACAATACCTTGCTGTCCATGAACACTTGGAGAAGAAGAAAGCGACTTCACCTCAATTACTGACCCAACCATGATATAACACGGAAACACCTTCGAAACTAAAGTGAATTACACTTAATGGAAGGAAGAGGGAAAACATCTCAATCTTGGTATAAATGGAAGCTCATGGCTAGTAGATAGACCTCAAGAGCAAAAAGATATGAAATCCCTTTGTGAACTTCAAGATTTCTCACAAGAAGGGCTACTGCCCCATTTTTGCCAAAGATAGGGTTTGTGAAGGTAAAGGAGAATGCTCAAAGGTTGAAAGATAAGCTTCAATACCTTCTAGGGATGATTGGCATTGCAATGGACAAGCACCAAGGCCAACTAAAGTGATCAAGCCATGCTGGATATGGAGAAGTGAGCTACTGCTACTAGTGAAAATGTGTTGGTTTTGCTGCTCCAAAAGCCTAATTAATCACTAGCACAAGTGTGCTCTATTGATCAAGCATTGCAAAAAGATCATTTTCCCCAACGTTTCATGAAAGGAAAGAGTCATCACACTAATCAAGAAGAAGGATTGATTGCTATGGAAGCTTGCAAAGGAGCTTATAGGAAGAAGAGAGAGAGAGCCTCTTTCAAAAAAGTAATTGAAGTTTTAACCCTATCTAACTCCTATGATCTCTTGTTTAACCAAAATGCCTTCAAAATAGCATATATCTTAGTGATGACCTACTAACTTGTCCATTGTGCCTCTATCTTGGCCTCTGTGTCCTAAAATTACCTCTCACTAGGCTTTCCTCTCTACACTTGAAAGCTCATTGGTCTCTACACTAGTCCATTTCAAGAGTTGTATAACCTATCCTTGAGTAACTAGGATTTAAGCATCTGAGGGATAAATGTTTGGTTAGATTGTGACTAGATGCATCAAAGACCAATGCTCTAGTACCACTTGTCAAGAAGAGGACTTAGAGATGAGAGAGAAAAGTGCATAAGAGAGAGAAAGAGTGAAGAGGAGAGAGAAATACTAGAAAACAAGAGGGAGGTGAGAAAAGCCATAGAAGCTAAGAAAAAGAAGGTAAGATGAAGAGACTGTAAATTGTATTAATGAATTATGAAAATTTACAAGTCTCAACACTTTATATACCTATGCCAGTGTGCCCTTTTACTATTAATCAGACTCTCTAAAAATAATGTCTCTTCCTAGTTTCTTACACTATTAGAACGTGGCCACCCAATTTGATAGAATATAACTAGCTTACCACCATTTTAGGGGGTGAGAGTGCAAATGAGTACTAGTCCTAATGGCCATGGAAGTTTAAAAGATAGCTCCACTCTCTTTGAACCAAGTCAATTGCTTAGAAAGTGACCCTTCTTAGGTGGTTCTTAGACTATTGTTAGGGGTGACCATCCCACACCTCCTATGAAGTAGAACTAGAATTCCCATGTCCAATATCTAAGTCAATTATTTTCCAAGGGGAGATCGGATGGTGTTGCACATGGACTTAAGAGTTTTATTCGACTACTAAAGAACTCCTAAAGGTTTTAGAACATGAACCTCACGGTTTGGGAGCACTCTCCAACTACCACATTGATTCAAGAACTCTCTTATTGCTTTGGTATTACCTTAGCAACAATCTATATGATCTATAGTATACACATAGATAGATATAGATAGAGACATAGACATAGATGCAAGGGGCTCCAAGCATTGAATCCATTGCTAGAGACCTCCCCTCACATTTTATGTACCAAGTTTTGATCTCATGCATGATTTATCTTAGAAGTATAAATCTCACATAGGAAGAGAATAAATGTATGTATCACTTAACTTGTTTTATGCTGGTATAAGTTAGTGAGTTGTGTTTTGAAAAAAGACATTAACAATTGACACTTTTTACAAATTAATTATACGATGTGTTTGTAGTGGACCAAGGATGAATGGTTGACTCCATCCCTTATACAAGGTGTTTGTAGTGGGCTGAGGATGAATGGTTGACTCTATCCGTTACATGGGTAGTAACCTAATCATAGCCTTAGATCATCAAGCTCATTCTAATAGCATTCAGGTAAGAAACTCACACATCAAATGTTACTCATTTAATGTCTATGGACAGTTTATTTAGAAGTAGGGCCAATATTGTACACCATATGGCACTCTACATGTGGAAAGATTACCACAAATGCAAGTCAATTTTCACATTTTATAAATATATAATGATAATGGCATGCCACAAATCCTCATGGCTACATGTCTCATAAGTAGCTCTTTTAGTGAAAGACATTCGAGAGCTTTGAGATTAGTGTTCACAAAATATTTTAATACCCAATACAAAAACTCACTTGCAAATCCACAATGTTTTTTCTCCACGTCTTTGGATGTTGTTTTATAATAATATTACGTCAATGGACTTATCTTTACCAACTTTATAATGCTTTCTAAGATTGAAATCAACTTTTCAATTATGTATTCCACTTAACATCAAGGGAGTACACTAAACAACATGTTTACATGAAGGTTGTCTAAGATGTCCTTGCCATTGAATGATATCTAGGTTTGAGGAATAGCCTATGCATTGTTTTCTATTTATTGCATACCCTCCCATAGCATCCATGCATGGAAGAGAGAAATAAAATCATCTCAAAGAAAGCTAAAATTGCACATCGAACTTAGGTTATATTTTACCAAAAGATTCATATGACCATCAAATGTGAACAAAAAATAGTGAAAGATTTATTATAAGAATGAACTATAACATCTCTCTCCCTTAGAGTCATACAAGCTAGAGACTAAAATAAGACCATTATTAGAAAAAACAAGGGTTCCATTGGATCGTAGCATGGAATACCAAGCAAGGGAATAATCAAGAAACTTTGTTGTTTAGAGACATACAAGAAAGTTTTGAAGTATGAAAGTAAACATAATGTTTCAAGGGAATCAAGATGTGAATCGCAGATGAACTTACATGAACACAACTCAATATATGACTAAGTGAAATCATTGAGGTGAAAACTAATAAGGAAGAGGATGAAGTGAGAGTTTATTGACCACAAAGCAATCATAGAGGAGTTTAAAAAGCCTAAGCATTTAGTGTATTAGGATCACAATGTGTTTACAACATCTTGCAACTTTAGCATTTGTTTTCTTTTAATTATGCCAATGGCACCTTGAAATGTATTGTAGTCAAAACATTCATGTATATTGTTTTCTCATGTACACTTCTGAGGCATCTAAGGGGACATTAATAAATCTCATTTTCATACATTTGTAACTCTTTAAATGCAAAGGTGTCAATGCACACAATTAAGATACATGATCATGAGATTCAAAAGGTGGTTGCAAAATTGTTATATTAGCAAATGCAATAAGTTCTATATATTTGGAACAATGATGCATGCATTACACATTATGTCAATAACTTCCTTTGAATGTATTGTTTACGCTCGTTGTTGGCATTCCATTTTTTTCGCTTCTCATATGATTTGGCCTTCTCTTTCTCCTTGGATCACAAAATGGGATCAAAAACTTTCCCAATGATATACAATAATGCGATTGAGTTCATATAAAGCTTACTAATAGAAGATGAGGTCAATGAAATCCAACAGATTGAAATCACACAAATAGAAAGAAATCCAACGCCAAAAAACAACTTATCAATCAACATTTGGCCAAATCTTGCACTAGTTAATAAAGAAAAGAAAGTAAGCAAGTATTATAGAATCAATCAAGCAATGATTTTATACAAGGCTAATTATGTTGACTACTAAGGATCTTTTATGAGAGTTTGTTCAAAAAGAACCCTATGAGACGCTTGGAGGTATTAGCCATGACTTGGCATTAGGGACTACATTGGCAACATGAACTTCCCGAGTATCTCATAAGTTTAAGCTCTTCTTGCCTCGCTCAATGAATAAGCTTTTGTTATGTCCACTAACAAGGAACTACAAAATTCTTCAACAACTCCGTGTATTTTGTATTTGAAGCATTCTAAGCATACTTCCTTATGAATCTTTTCCATTCTCTAAATAGGCCATATTAATCTCTCAAGCAAACCACAACAATCTAGAAGCAAGTTGGTTTCTTCCCAAGCACTCTTATCTTGCTCAAAGCTACCCATCGCCCCACAATCTAATATTGACTTGTTCTCATGAATGCAAGCAATGCAAATGTGACGCCCATGTAATTGTACAACAAAAAACTCAGAATAATATCAAAGACAACCGTGTACGAGCTCTCATTGATCCGTACTTACATCGATAACATTACCCTCCACTAAAGTTGATTTGCCATACAACCATTTCCCAATTAATGTCTAGAGGGATAGTTAGGTTTGCCCGTATTTGTCAAATCCCCAATGGCTTTTATGCAATTGCCTTCAACACCCATGATTCTCACTTTTTTATATCATTCACACCATACAAGCAAGAGAGTTCGCTCATATGTGCACATTTACCTTCAATATTCACAATCATGCAACAAAGGAATGTAACTTGCTACAAAAGGTGATATCTTAGGATAGAAATTTTAAGGTAACAAAGACCACATTTGAATGTAAACCTTAAGAGGTTTATGGACTACAAAGAAACACTATCAAAGTTGAAATGGGAGTTCCCACCATTCTTTAACAAAACAAATGTTTAATATTTTGATAACAAGTTCTGCAATGTTGATAACGGGTCATTGCCATTGATCCTACAATTTTTTGAGAGTGCACATTTTTTAAACAAAGCCTTTTCAAGGTTTCTGAATGCCCAAGACTCTATCAAACCTAAAGCATGTATTGGAGGAATGCTAGAGTGGACAGCTGCATAAAGAATGGGACAAAAGCAAGTATTATGACCTGAGAATTGTGCATTCCCCTCGCTTACTAGATGCTTTCGTCTTAACAATTCTTTTTGGTCTTCTCTCTAGTTGAGTGCATGTTACCTCCACTACTATCCACAAGTTCAAGAAATATAACCGAAACTCAAAATTTGCTATGCCATGTGGCAACCAATAAACCACAAACACAAGCCGAAAAGAGAGAATATAACTAGTCCCTTTGAGCCATATTATTACACAACTATGATCTCATCTTTCATACCACCATAATCTACAGTTGCACAAAGCCTTCCCTTGTAAGTGACAAAAGAATCACTACTAAATCCATGCACTTTTGAGACTTCTACCTATAAGGATTTTCACACACTTTCAGTCTTCTCAATTGCTAAACTAACCTTTGATCTTTCTCTAGCTCAACAAAGGAGTTTGCACCATATGGTGAGGGATTCTTTCAAAATAGTGTCCACCTCTTTAGCCTTTCAGAATCCATTGAGAACCTTGAGAACTTCACCTCCAATGAGGGAGATTCACTAGGAGTTTCTTGCTAACCAAAGAAAACTCCCTCCATTTCCTTTACAGCTTAAAATTGGCAAAACCATGACATTGTGACACAACTATCAAGCTTAATTGTGCTGGGAAGCCTAGTGGTTTTGACCCTTAAGGGACAACATTTAACTTTAAACAGCTCGCTCCTCCGCTTAAAATCCCATAATGTGTATATATTGACAGGGATGGCATCATACCAACCTATCTTACAGATAACCTAGATACTTTATTTGATTTTCTGCTGTAGCTTATTTATCTGGAGTGACTTCCGACTAACCTACTGATTTGTACTTCTAAATTATTATACCTTTTCAAATTATCAACATTTCAATCTTCACACGATCTAATGCAAGCCTGCTGGAAGTTACTTCGCCTTTAGTAGAGGACAGTGAGACTATGCTAGCAAATACTTCTCGTCATATAGCTGATTTCAGAACCCACACAATCGCACGCTCCCTCAAATAAGCCAGAGGAAAAACAGTATAAAGAATCTTGAAATTTACTGAAAGAAGCGTTTACTTTCAGAATTCAGAGGAATTAGCCAACCCGGAAAGCTTGATGCCTCTGCTAATCCTGCACTTGCAGGGTCATCCCTTTAACTGATGCTTCTCAAGAACAAGGATGGCAGATTTGAAACCACGACGCTCTGCCTGAAATGGTAATTGCAACTCACAAAAGTAAGAATGCGACTTGTCTCGAAAAAAGAAAAAGAGCATGGCCCTCCACTTGAGAACACGTGTGGCATCAGGCAAGATCCAACCAGACTGCCAACTGAGAATACATGTTACTGCTGATTTCGGGTCCCATTACCACACACAACCTAAGATCCAACTTAACACATGCCATATCCAGAAACATTACACCACAATTTGGTGCAGATCATTATAGCATTTGTAGATTCTGCAGAACTAGAGGCTCGGGAAGTATGATACACAGCCCTGGTATGCCCTTTCTCTGTCAGTATACATTTTGGCAGGGGCTCAAGATCAGCTGGCAAACTAAATTACATTCACAAAAAGAACCTTGTTCAACATTCAGAATGCTTACCTTCTAGAGACACAAGAACCAAGAGTGTCCAATGTACAAAGATGTTATTGCAGGTCGTGAAACATACATTGAGCAATAGGAGACGGGTTACGCAATGCGATGAAAGAATTGAATTGCAAGAAAAAATTTCATAGCTCAAGAGTGCTTCCTTAAACCCCCTGCACATAAAACTACACATTACAACATTTGTAATCATGGAAGCACTCGTGGAGTACAAGATAATTAGGCCTCTCTTTTTAACACTCTCTAACATATATTTATATATGTATATACTCGTGCCAAGTGACCTTCCTTTATACACTAAACAAAATGTGTTAGCAGATTTGTTAGCTGATGGGGATGCTACCTGACGAAGATGTATTTGGCTTATGGCACTCCCACTTCTTATGGTGGAGGTGCTCTCTCCTTTCTTAAGTAGACGAAGAACCTGGTAGGAGTGTGATTCCTTTCTCCACCCATGAAAGGAGCAGCACAAGAATCCCAGAACTACCAGATGCATCCTTCATCTAGTTACGAAACTAGATACCGAACACAGACCCACCATGTGCCAGTTCCATCCCTGTAAATTGATCAGTTGCCATCTGGATCCAGTTCCACATCAGCAGGGTCTCCAAGCCATCTCCTTCCTTCTTGCCATGCAAACTGTATCCTTAACTTTCCATTTGCATCAATCCCAGTGATCAAACCTCGACTAGTGTGTGATACAATATTTGAACCCCATCTAGGTGTTAGAACAGACCGTTTCACTCTCACCCGGTCACCTATCTTAAACGCTTTCACCTTTTCCATTTCTGACGGTTTACAAACCCAAAGCTTTTCAAGGAAGCAGAATGCGACCCACAAATCTCCATGATCATCAATTTTATGAACAACACCAATGCTTGAATGCGTAACCTCTCCCCATTGATGGGCAGGAGTTGAAACTGTACCCTTCACCCTAACCCAATCTCCTATGCAGAGGGGCCTTTCTTCCACAATTTCCACATCTGCCGGATCAAGCATCCAGTACTTCTGTGATCCTGCAGACGAATATGTCCTCAGCCTCCCATCTGCATCAATTGATGTGACTGTTCCTATACTGTCATGATTGTTGCCACACCAACTAAACCGCGGTTGCTTCACACAATCTTTTACATGCACTTGTTGGCCTATCCTGAAGGGACTTACTCTCTCAAGTTCCTCAGGTAGTCCAAGCCACCGTTCTTGCTCTCCACAAAAACCAACAAGAACAGCTCTTTCTTCCACATCAGACTCATAAGCTAATCCTTGTACCACACCAATACTCCCCGGTCTCACAGACTTCCAGCCATATTTGGGCTCTTCCAGGTCTTCTTTCACCTTCACCCAATCTCCAACTTCAAACATTTCATCTTTCATAAGGTCAGCAGGATCACCTCTCCAAGGCGCCACCAGACCAGGGAATGCTATTCTCACCTCACCATCTGCATGAACTCCAATCACAACGCCCTTTGAAGTTGGACAGCAACCTCTCCAACCCCATCGTGGCTCTTTCAGACCATATCGAAATCGTACATGCTGACCAACTTTGAAGCTTGGTACTTTCTCCACCTCGGAGTAGTGTGTCATCCAACGCCCCTTCCTAAAACAGCTTGCGAGCTCCAAGTAGCCAGTCTCTGAAACACTGTGAACAACCGCAAAGCCATCTTTTCCAGTACCATGCCAATCATAGCTAGGCTTCAAACCTCCATATGGTTTTAGCCGTACCCAATCCCCTACTTCAAAGCCAGACAAGGGTTCAGCATCACCTGGAGCCACCCTCCAAAATGTTGGTTTGCCAGTAACTCTAACCTGCATTAAGCAATGAAATCCAAGAATTCATTAATATCTGCTATCTTGTCATAGCACATCAAAATAACAATCATTCTGACTTCCTGAAAGCCTTACATTCAAAGTGCCATCCATGTCTATTCTTGCAATCTTTCCTGTTGTAGCTGATGTCTCGCCAAACCAGCCTAAGCGAGGTTCTGAGACTGATGCCTTCACATGAATCTCCTGACCCACCTCAAAAGGAGTCACTTTCTCCATGTCTGTCAAGGAGCAAGAGAAAGGCCTACTTCTGAAACAAAAAGCTACTCCCATGTCACCCTCTTCTTCCAAACTGTGGACCACACCCACACTGCTCCTTGTAATATCTTCCCACCCATATTTTGGAGAAGATACAGAAGGTTTGACACGCACCCAATCACCAACCTGACAGGTTTTTTTTTTTCAGCTTCAATAGCAAACCCCATCACATAAAACATCGGAATATAAAATGAACGTGATTTAAACCCAGATTTAGCAACCTTATCAATGCGAAACAGCTCCAAAACCCGTATAGATTGAGCAATAGAAGCCTTGATGTAATTAATTTAAGAATCACAGGAGAGAGGAATGTAACCATTCAAGACATATTTCAAGTTCAATTGTGTTGTCCTTTTGAAGTGTTACCTTGAAATCCTCCACCTTCTCGATATCAGCTGGATCAGCTTTCCAGGATCTATGTCCACATAATATGTCTATCATAAGTAATCCATCACTGCTAACTTCAGTAACTATGCCCACACTGTGGTGCGTTTCTCCACCCCAAGCATATCTCGGTTCTGCAACAGATCTTTTCACGCACACCCGGTCTCCTACCTACAATAAGCAGAGGTTAAAACCTCCACCATGAAATGCACAATAAAGATTCCAGATGATTTACATACTGCTTATTTCAAAACAATGTTCTGATAGAAAGGACCCAAAGCCAGGAAAAAAAAAAAGAAAAGAAAAGCATAAAAGTTGCAACCTTAAAAGGCTCTACACGCTCAACTTCCTCAGGTTCACACTGCCATGTGCCCTGGACATAATTTAAATCCAGAAGTAAGCTATTGTCTGGTCTTATACTGTATACAACACCAATGCTGCCGGGTGTGACAGATCCCAGCCCATGTTTGGCTGTTGTCAGTGATGGACGGATTCGGACCCAATCTCCAACCTGAAACTCTTCAACTCGTTCCATTTCAGCTGGATCAGCTTTCCATCCCCGAGATGCACCTGGGAATCCTACCCTGAGAAGTCCATCATCATCCACACACAACACAGTGCCAATGCTCTCTCTGCTTTGTCCACGCCAACCATATCTAATAAGAAGGAACAAATTGAAATTCACTAAGCACAGACCATCTTTTTAAAATCAAGATTAAGGCAAACGTGGTGAAATTGGCACCTTGGTTGAGAAACAAGAACATTACATTTACAGATTCCACTCCACAACCCTGCTGGGTTTTCAACATAAATGATCACTGACATCAAACAGGATAAACATAAACAGCATACTTAGGTTCCTTGACATCCGCCTTCAGCCGCACATGCTGTCCTCTATCAAGAGGAATAACTTTGACCACCTCATCAGTCAGTACACGAGCTTCACCAGAGCAGAATGACACAATCAAATGCTCTTTATCTGGAACATTTTGAACAAATCCCACACTTTTTCGGTTGGCACCTTGCCAGCCATACCTTGGAGCCTTGATAACCCTCTTGAACTTAACCCAATCACCAGGCTCAAACCTGAGAAAACCTCAACAACAGACAAGTTGCACAAGACCATTAAGAATCTGATTCTTTTCCAAAAATTGATACTAGATAAATAACTGACCTCCACATATACAGTACTTCGTATATATGCACATACATGATAGAAGACAAGTGTATTTCCTTGTTATCTAAAGCTTCCAGTAGTTCTTCTGGTAACCACTCTCTTGGTAGCATCTCCAAAAAATCTTTTAATGTCTTCCCACTGCAGACATAAACGAGAGAGGGGAAAAGGCAACAATTTTTTAATCAATTACATGTCCCTATCAAACCATGAGCACATTTTCACTAGATTTTTGACAACCAAGGACTGATCAATTTTTCTCACCTATTTGTTCGAGCTTCAATATTTGCATTTGGCAGACCGAGCATTTCTGTAATCCAGTCCAGATTTTCTCTTACCACCTTGGCAAGGTTTGAAGCTATGTGGAACGCATTGCAACCTTCATCGTCCTAAAACAATACTCTGAATAAGACATTGTCTTTAATATAAATGACTTGCCCTAGTCTCCAAGAGTCCAAGGTCATTCAAGATAAAAGTTTGTCACACATCTATCCAGGTTATGAGGAATAATCTGTTCCAATAAAGATGGACATTAAAATTGCAATGGTCTCCTTACTTTCAGTGTCCTTTCCTTAGAAAAGGCTCTGACGAAAATTAAAATGGCATTGGCACCACAATAATAGTTCTCAGCAAGAATATCTAGCTCATTGGCAATAAAAGACAGTGATGAACTTTTCCCTGTGTGCTTCTAGCTCACGATCAAGTGAAAGCACCAAGTTCACGAGTGACTGACTGAGTTAATGCACAGCCACCTGCATACTCCTTCAATCTCCGCTTCCAATTAAAATTATCATGCTCTGGAAAAGCTCCTCAAACAATCATGCAAGACTCCTAGTAATAATCAATGATGCAGCATAACTCAAATTGAAGAGTATACGATGAATCTACACACATGAACTACCTGTAGATTGCAATTTGCACCTCTTTGTAGAAGGAGACCAACACATGAGTTAGAGCCTCGTGCAAGTGCCACATGCAAGGGAGTGGCATTGCGCACATCTCTAACATTCACATCAACTCCTGCATCTAAAATTATCTGCAGCACAGGTAATAAAAGCTTTAATAGAGATTTTTACTTTCCACATAATCACCAAGCAATGCCACACTTATGCTTGAATTTTATAAAAATAGGACAGAAACAAACGAACTTTTTGCAATCTTCTAACACCAAACTGAAAATGCAGAATGCTCTGATATTAATAATCAGATACTGTCCCCAACCAGACCATCTTGAAATCCACATGCACAAAGAGCATGCTTAATAACTCCTACTGTGTGTGGGTAACCATTCATCTGAACTGTATATCAGTATCACAGAAACAGGCGGTTGAAGATTGATGGAATCATTTGTAAAAACTCATATCTATCATCAGAATGGTTATACACATTCTCAAACGATGGTTTGTGCTGATCGGCAAGTTTTATTCCCAGTTTTGGTTACTAATGCCTTCTATCCTGCTTTTGGTGACTAATGACCTATTTAAGCACCAAACAGAACCACATTTGAAGAGCCTGGCCATTTGCTTGCACCTTAAAAGAGAGGCAGACATGCATAAATAAGGCCTTAGGAGGTTCATTTTTTTGAATGCAGTACTAACCCTGGCAGAAGCAGCCAGCAGCCTACAGAGGACTGTATATACCTGCACATGGCACGAAGGAAAATGAACATGCCAATCCATCTTGCAGTGAATCTTGATTTAGCCAGCTAGAGGAAGAAGATGCAACCGTGCTTGCACCCTAAAAGAGAGGCAGAGATGCATAAATAAGGCCTTAGAAGGTTCAGTTTTTTGAATGCAGTTCTAACCCTGGAAGAAGATGCCAGCAGCCTACAGAGGACTGTATATACCTGCACATGGCACGAAGGAAAATGAACATACCAATCCATCTTGCAGTGAATCGTGATTTAGCCAGCTAGAGGAAGAAGATGCAACCGTCATAATGGCGGAAGCAGCAGGAATAAAGACATGAACTCAGAAGCTGAAGAACCTCCATAGATGGCAGACACAATGAACAAGATACAAGATGGCACCCCTAAGCGAGTGTAAGATGATCTAGTGAGGTCACTGGTGAGAAAGAGGAACAGACCACAATGTGAAATCTGGGCCAATAGGCAGGCAGAGAGAGAGAGAGAGAGAGAGAGAGAGAGAGAGAGAGAGAGAGAGAGCATTAGGGTCCTATACATAGAAAAACCCTTGATGTGATCTAAAGTGTCTGTGCAGAAAAAACTTGTCTGATAACAAAACAACTGGCCACAATGGACAACATGACCAAATCAACCACAGATAGATGATAAATGTTACAGCTCCATGATGTCCCCCACTGAACCAGTGATAGGGCTCAACCAGGAGATGTCATGCAACATGTACTGCTAACACTCCCTCATAGATCACAGATGGGGCACTGCACACAGCAGATCTGGAGCAGAAGTTGGGAACACGATCTCAGGGTCAGTATTCCACTCCCAAAGAAGTCATTTACGCTGTCTCTGTAGAGTCCATGACTCCACCACAAAGAGCTCCAACAAAACATTGCTGATCCAAGAAATCGTTACAGAGAAAACCTGATAAATGTACCTGAATGCACAAAATGGAGAAGTGGGCTCAAGAAAACATGATCACCTGAGCTTGATCATTAAAAGATAGCTGGCATGAAGAAAACTCTGGAAAGAACCTCCCAAAGCAAGTCACTGTAAATCCTGAAGATGGAAACTTGTATCTCATAACCCCCCTCTAAATCTCCACACATAGCAAGAGAAATGATCTCCATGTGACAGATAAATAGGTCCGGACAGGCGTGTATAGACCAAGAGAGTAAGCCACAAAGCTTCCAATATTGAGAAACAATGGCTAACCTCCTTTGTGCCAGAAGAGAAAGCACTGCGCCTGAAAAGAATTGGAAGAACTCTAAGTTGAGGAACTTACAAGAATCAAGCAACCACACAATGAAGGTTGGGGAGCACCTGCCACAAGCATATATATGGGAAAGGATCCTCGGCTCATCTCACTAAACACCATGGTGTAGAAATAATTCATCAAGACAGCAGCTGTCTACATGTAGAACACACTCCTCAACCTGCAACGCAAGAGCCTCAGAAGTTGAGGTCTAGGAAATAGAACCCAAGAATGACTCCAGAGTCCAAACAAGCTAGGCAATCACCTCCTACAAGGGAAGTAAACTCCTCTTGCAACAAATGCTGCCATTTGTCCTATGGTGGAGCCAGCGCAACAAGGCTCATGCTCTCCAAGAAACATTTACAGTTCTCTCACAGAGAACCTTGTTGCTATCTCACTATTTTTATGTAACCCTCTAAGATCAACAAGCTCCATCATTGATAAACTCTAGGCAAAAGCACAATAAAAGTGTTTTTCATATAAATCTAGAGATCTCTGGAAACTCGTACCATGGCATCAAAATGCAATGGAACGGAACATCTCCCAAAATCATCCCCATTATATGTCTCATGGCTCTCTTGCAAATGAAACAATACCTAAAGAGAATGAAAAAACCATCACATCACTCTTAACAATATCCCTGCTCTAACTGATGGGAAGACTATCTCACATGCATTGCTGAATTTGCCATACATCGAAACTATAATCCAAGTCTAGTGATCCAAGAGAAGGATCTACTGAAGACCATTACCTTAGTCTTCAATAGATACATTGTGAGGTCTAGGTTTGCACAAAACTCCCACAATGCATCAAGGTGACGTTGTAGGCCCTCAAGTGAATCTGATACAAGCACAATATCATCTATATAGAAAATCGTGATCAAGGTACAACGTAGGGGTGCTTCACTCCCTCCATTGTTGCAACCTGACTGCAAAAGAAAACTCCTCTCGTTCAGCCTTTTCTTTGTTTTCTTCCAAAGTCCATTGTAAATCACTAGAAATTTTATTCAAGCAAAACACTTTTATTTTCCATCGAAGAGCATAACAAATGCATAGGCTCCTTTCCTTGTATCTCACCTTCATTGAGTATCTTTCTGTTGCTAGATTTCCGACAAGTAATATGGACCCTTTGTCAATGCGCTCCACCTCATTAACAATAATCCAAAAAGTGTGGGTGAAAGCATGCAACCCTACTTCACTCCAATAGTGTTAGCAATCTTCTCTAAATAGCCAAAAGCCCAAACTCTACCTATCATCTCCTCATTAATGGATATTCTTCTCTAAATAGTGCTTCATTCCGATAGTGTTAGCAATCTTCTCTAAATTTTTCTTTGAGAAACATGATGTCTCTCAAAGCCAAATGGTAGAGAGGGTGACAAGTGGTGTGACAAGCAAGGGAGCAACCATTAATCCATGCTAGGTATGCATAGTTTGAGGCAATACCAATGGGCAAGCGGATACAAATGAGTCTTAGATGAAACATCCACCTAGGATCCAACCTTCACACGAGATGACACAAGCTATATCCAGTAATATGAAGGGACTAGACATCACACTCACCTCCCAACCATAGAGCCAAACGAACACACCCTCGAGCCTTGGAGCTAGCAACACTCTGGGTCACAACCACATCCCAAGAGCTATTATCCCATACCACCAACCCACACCATCCTGATGTATGAATGCATCAGCCTATGAGCCAAGAGTCCAATAGTGGTGATTACACAATGAATGTGCTCAATAGCGTCTAGAGCCTATAAATAGAATTCAACTACCTTAACCCCAAAGTGCCCTTAGTGCATTCGCACTAAGTCACTTCATGGCCAATGTGACCAATGCTACTAGCATCCATCTAAATGTCCAGATGTCCAAGGACATAACAATCCCCCCCTTATGAATGAGTGTAGGCATCAACAATATCCTCAAGAACAAAGTAGGAAAAACGACTCTACTGACTCCCAAGTAGCCTCCACCTTTCGGCAATTTTTCCACTTGACCAAATATTGGAAATAAACGGTCCGACACGATCATTTAGTCCCATGGCCAAGAACCAATTCGGGTTCAAATGCAATATATCGAGCAGTGTTCTCAAGCCATAGGACTTCCTCAATCCAAACAATCAATTTACCTTGTCCCAGTCATTATTTTAGACAACTCACATGGAACATAGGATAAACTCAAATCTCCAAAGAATCAAGCTTGTAGAACATGCTACTTATCTTCTCACTAATCTTGAAAGGACTAAAATACCTCAAAGATAACTTTTAGTCATTAAATCTAAGTACTTATGGAAATTTCATGTAAACCCATATGCCTTCCTACAACTCTCAAGGCATACAATGTTGATTAGCGTAAAACATGGCACAATCCTAGACCATTTTAATGTTTTTCCTTGCAATCATCAACATTTCCTATATATCGTACAGAAGTCAACCATGGATTGCATTTTTACCCCCTTGAATTGGACGGCAATTGGTGGTCTCAACTCATAACCATGCATAAGCATAAATGGGCTAAAGCCAATAGCCGAATGCTTAGCATTGTTATAAGCAAACTCAATCTAAGGAAGGTAATGCTCCCAATCAAATTGTCTACCGAAGATACATGTAGGCAACATATCCTCAAAGTCTGATTTGTCCTCTCGATCTATCCATCGATCTCCGATGTTTCAAGGACGACGTGAACAATTGATTTTCAAATTTTTTAAAAACCATTTGCCAAAAATGGATAGTGAATTTAGGGTCATGATTACTAACTATTTTATTGGGCAAACCAAAAACTAGTCAATTCATGGTTGAGTCTATACATGTGGTATAGCAGACTGGGCAAAGAGATATTTTAGACATTTTATTTACCAGCATTTTTTGTGTTTTGGCATTATTTGCAGCCAATCGGCTAGCATTTAATGCTGGCCGACCAGTCATATATTTGGTATTTATTTGGCCTATATATTCTTAGGCTCCCTCCTCCACATTCATTCATCACCTAGCAGTTCTTGGAGAGAGGGAGCATGTGCCAGTGCCTCCACAGCTGGTGACTCACATTGCTTCTGTACTATCTCATGTCTTGGAATATGGATTTCATTTCCCGAGCATACATTTGGGTTCTCATCTGTATTGAGTTCTTTCTTTCCCTTTCTCTTTTGTCTAGTGTTTCAGCAATTTATTACAGCTTATGTTTTCGCTTCCATTGCTGCACCACTTCTGACATGGTATCAGATTTCAAGATTTGTGTTCCTGCTGTTTTTTCTTGCTGATTTCAGGATTGTTTTCACCCTTGCTGATTAGGCGGCTGCTGCTCCAACCAGGCGCCCTGTTTTACCTGCGTTTTTTTGCCAACGTCAGCATCCGTGCAGCCTGTGTGTCCGTTTCAGCCTGCATTTTGGTGCCTTTGCATCTCCTCTTGGCTGGGCGCTTGCATTATCATGCCGTTTTTCCTGTTTTTGGCAGTTTTTAACTAATTTCTCGACTTTTTACAACAGCTTTTGTCTTATTTCGATCCGATTTTGGGTTATGTTGTATGTGAACTCTTGCTTTTTGCAATCTGTGCTCGTGTTTTGGTTGTGTTCCCTCTCCAGATACCTTATTTTCTCTACTTCTCTTCTCAATCCTCTACAAATGGCTCCTCCATGCACATCCACTGATGACAAGCTACATGGACCTGATTATTACATGTGGAGTGCAGTGATGAAGGCTTGGTTTATCCAGAAGCGGTTATGGTACATGGTTAGTGGAGCTATGGCACGTCCTTAACAACGTCCGACTGTTCCATCTGATTTTGATGAAGACAACCATGAGGAGGCAGTGCTTACATGGGATTCGGATGATGCTCATGCTTATTCGGCATTACTTCAGTGTATTTCCAAAGAAGTCCTACCAGCGGTCACCTCCTGCAGGACAGCTTCAGACGTATGGTCGAAGTTGCAATTGATGTACGAGGCTCCTTCCACCATGAGGGCTGTTATTCTCTACGGCCAACTCCAACAACTGAAGTTTGAACCCAAAGATACAATTCAATCATTCCTACTTCGGGTTATCCAACTCCAGGACCAGCTTCACACTATGCAGACTGCCCTATCAGAGACACATCTTGTTGGTACGGTACTCTACAAGCTTCCTCGGGAGTTTGATGGAGTGGCGAATGCTTTACGAGCGCAGACATCTACGACTTCTGTCAGTTTTCTTCATATGTTCTCAATGCTCCTTGACCATGAGGCGACTTTGCAACTACAGGGGAGATTTCCGTCACATTATGGAGATTCAGGTGAGGCTCTTGCCGCTTCAGAGAGGGATTTGGAAACAAAGAAGCTGAAGGCCAGTGTTACCACTGTGGCAAGAAGGGTCATTTAAGGAAGGACTGCAAAGAGTTAGCGGCTTCCAAGAAGAAAAAGGAGCAGAAGACGAAGCAGGATGCGGACTCCTCCGACAAGTCATCATCTACCTCAGATTCCGACTCAAATCCTCCGGCCAAGGCGAAATCGAAGGCATGGAAGGGGTCCTCTTCTTCAGATCGTGGAAGGGGCTTGGTGGCCGCTTCCTCAGCTACTTTCTAGTAGTGGTGATGAGCTCATCCCTCACGACTCTCCAATGCTAGAGAGGTAGTGTGAGAGGGTGGTGAGATGGGACTGCTGCACCTCATCTATATTTCTATACAGATGCACAAGATCCAAAGCGAGACGTCCCTGACGCATCGGTCGAAGTTTGGCAGATACAAACCCTGGAGCTAGGATTGGCATCCAGGTTCATGATGGGCTGGTTCTTTGATAGAGAGCAAATGGCTTTCGTTTGGAGCTCACATTAGGAGACACTTTCGCGATCTGGCCAAAGAAGGGGAATTCATGGTCATGTATGCGCTGCGGCATTGATGATAGGCCGGTCCTGTATGCTACATCAGAGGCATTGTTGACAGACATTGAGAGCTCCTATGATCTTCTCTATCTTTTGAAGCTGGTACGATCAACATCGTACATCAAGTTCTCTCCAAGGCACCCTGGTGGTGGCTTGCGCACCCACTACATGGATATCCATGGTTCTACTATGATGGACATTGTTGTATGTACTATGATACGACATTATCATTGCATATTGTATTGTATCAAATCACCCATGATCTGAGAAAGGGTGTTAGCAAATTAGTCAGCAGTTCATGGTTGAGTCTGTACATGCCGACCAATCATATTTTTGGCATTTATTTGGCCTATATATTCTTAGGCTCCCTCCTTCACATTCATTCATCACCTAACAGTTCTTGGAGCATGTCAATGCCTCCACAGCCAGTGACTCACATTGCTTCTGTATTGTCTCATGTCTTGGTATATGGATTCCATTTCTCGAGCATACATCTGAGCTCTCATCAGTATTGAGTTCTTTCTTTTTCTTTCTCTTTTGTCTTGTGTTTCAGCAGTTTATTACAGCTTATGTTTACGCTTCCATTGCTACACCACTTCTAACAATAAACAACTATATAAGTTGCGCCCTTATAATAGTAAATCTCGAAGTCAAACTCCTACATAAGCTCCGTCCATCTCATCTTACCGTCACGAAGATTGAGCTAATCATAGAGGTACTTTGATGAATGGTAGTCGATCCAAATAATGATACACACATCATATAAATAATGATGCCAAACTTTAAGCACATGGACGACCACCAATAATTCCTTCTCTTGAGTGGTGTAACGTATTTGGGCATTGGTGAGCTTACAGCTCTCTCAAATACAATGGGTCGACCCTCCTGATAAATAACAGCACCCATAGCATAATCACTATCCTAAGCAATGGATATTATTCTTGATGATCACCTTATTGAGACCTTGTAATCTATACAAAACCCCATTGTGTCATCCTTCGTTATAGCAATAAGGACAAGCGCATCTCATGAAAACTTACTAGGTTCAATAAAATCCTTAGCTAGGTAATCGTGAAATTACCTAACAATCTCGTCCTCCACTTTCGAGATAAACCGATATAGTTGCCAAGAGACAAGAAGGCTATTAAGCAATGTCTTAATCCTATAATCTAATATACTGCGAGATGATGAGAGTCCATCAAGTAACTTGAACAAAAAGACATCATCATATTTGTATAGAATCAAATCCAAATATTTACTCACATTAATATCAACATTACTAATAAAAGAAATTGAATTACATTGCATTAGAGACAATTGAAATTCTTCAATAAACAAAAATATAATATCCGGATCACAATAACATTTACTAAATTCCATATGATTTGGAGTTCTCGGAGGGCGAACAACCCTCCATCACATGATAACAACCATCAAGATTAAAAGAAAGCACCTGAGTTTTATAGTTGACATAAAAAGATGAAAATCTATCAAAGAACCATAGCATGTCAAGAATGGCATCGACATGGTTGAAGCTCACTAATTGGAAGTCCAAGGATTCATGGCAGCACTAGATCGAAAGATACCAATTGAGAAGAAAGAAATTTGTGAGTAGACTCGTTGTCAAACAAAACTGTACCTATTTGGCCATGGCCCATTAATGCTTCCAAAGATCTTTCAAAGGTCATGACCCTCTGGCTGCCCAATTCTAATCCACAAGAAGCAAGCCTCCTCATTCCTACTTACCTATACTATGTGACTAAGCTTATTCTGTTTAGTACCAGCTCTCATCTAGCCTTCTCGAAGTCCACCCCCGCCTATGTACTACTCCACTCAGCCTCTTATGCTGCCACCCAGCCTTGTCGACATCAGCAACCCCTATCACCATCATAATAGCTGCTGCATTTCCAGCCTATAGCCCGCATATCAATGTTTGGGATGCCAACTTGCTGTCTTCAAAATCTTCTTATCATCAACTTTCCAAGTAGCTGTGTTTCAGCCTGCATGAACTGTGTTTTGCTGCCCATAGACCCTCAAAGACATCTAGATGATCAGAGGAATGCGTTTCACTCTCCATTGCTGCCCACATCATTGTTAGCCCCAGTGGACTGTTGCTACTATGTCTAGAGAGCCGTCACGAGTACAACACACTCTCAAAGCTGATCTCAGCATCTCTGACGCCTCTCTTAACTCTCAGCTCACCTCTGCCCAAGTCCTTCAGACACAGGTCTGAGACCCCTTTATACACACTCGCACTTCTATTTCTTAGGTGACTTGACCCTGTAGAAGTTCTCTATCTACATAGCACTCTATCAGGAATTCTCACCCAAGCTAAAGACATGGAAGTCAATTCCATGTCACTCCTCAATGGAACTAAGACCAAGGACCTTGTTCAATTATACACAAAAAAATTCTGTGATCACATATTGGACCAGTCCTAAAAAGGAAGGGCCACCCAATCTTCGCAAGTGGCAGCCTTGCGGTTAGGACATTAACTTGTAACCTGATGTTGTGGGCTTAAGCTCTATTACACCATTGGTATGGACATCTGTGTGTTTTCCATGTGCTAATTGCACTGCATATGCAACTCTGGCTCTTTCTAAGAGTACCGTGGTAGCTCCGGTTCAATAGCTTACATTTATGGTTGCAAGCATCTCTTAATAGCATAAGTCCTTCCTCACAATCGCTCTTAATCTTGCCCATTTTGTGTGAGGTGGCTGGGACCCTAGCCATTGCAGCAAAGAAAAAAGCACAAACTTTGAGAAAGTGCCACCCGGGAACGCCATTCAGTCTATCACAAATGTTCAGTCACAATGTTGGACAGAGTTGTCTTGTACACCTAGTTCTCATAGAACTCATTCTGAAAATAAAGATCCAATTCAAAACTGCAAGAAAATTTTGCCCAAATCCTACTAATTATTATTTATATATCTTTGTTAACATCACGTTTGTCACTCCATGATCCTGGACATTATGTTGCATGAATTTGAAGTATCCTTTCTAAGAAGTTAGAGGGCCCATTCCACCCACTGCTGTATATTCACTCTATATCATATTTCAAATAATGATTTTGATGTAACTTTTCTCAGATCAGGTTATTAGCCTTGGCAATGTGATATGGGCCCAAACGGCATCTAATTAGATAGTGTAAATTGTACACCTTTTCTTTCTTGTGCAATACCATTATGATGTTTGCAACCCATATGCTTCCCTGAATGGACTCTCATGAACACCCATTTACTCAGGTTCCCTAGCCCATTAACCTTCATTCATTAAGCATGTGCTTCTCGTTCACAAAATCTGAATGCTTGCAGCTGAATTCAGCATCATCCCCATTCCATGTTGACTATTGAGTCAAAGAAATAGCAATTCTCGGCCATGCCTCATCCTCATCCCCCATCCTAATTTTCCTTATGTGACTATTGATCGAGTCATTCCAAAAAAAGGACCATTATAAGAGGCTAAATGTTTAGCCACCCAAACTAAACACTCTCTATAATAGTTCACTTCCCACATATAGTTTCCGGTATCTAATTCACGAGGATTTAGACAGGAATTTGAAACTGAAGCTGAAGAAAGTAGGAAACTGGGGAATGTCAAATTGATGTAGAACTTGGTGGAACTTTAACGTAATAAGGATTCCTGTCCAGATAGCAGCAAAAGAATTGTGAGTACAAGTGATTTAATAAGTAGGTTGTGTTTATGGTAAACTAAGTAGCTTTAACCTCAACCAAAGTTCATACTTGCCCGGGTGGCAGCAAAATGCAGGTGGTATAGGCAATACAACAGCAGCACAGTAATGCAACAACCTCTTCTCAAGAACAAGCACTGTAGGATACAAAGACAACCAAAGGGAAGGGATTCCTGAGACTCTCTTCAACAGATTGGTTTTGACTCCATACAAAACAAAGGTGTACATAAGGTGTGCATTTCTAATGTCATTTAAACACATCCTTCTCATTCTCTTTCAAGAGCTACATTCCTTTTTCATAAACTGCTCTTACATTCCACCCGGCATTTGTCAATGCCTGTTTCAGGGTCATAACCTTTCCATTATACTTCATTTTCTGGTAACTGCAAGAGAGCCCCTCTTGTCAACACTCCAATAACTAAAATGAACTAAGATGCAAAACAATCAACTGAAACATGTACTTACGTGGTGTAGACTTGCACACCGGACATATCACTTTCGGATAAGCATACAGAATCCCAGCGCAAAGTAACAGAAGATGTCCATTTTAACCCAATTTATCCATAATCTCTACATATTTGACAAAGACCAAGTAAAAAGCTACATAGAGTATCACTAGCATTGACCGAAACCTATTAATTCTTTGACCATAGAACAGAGCTACATTTTGAGTGTCAATACCGAGTAGAACAAAGCAGCATACAGACAAAGGCAGCATATCATTATAAGTTTTTCCCCAGACCTAACCAAAGCACTCGTTCCAAGCTTTCTTTAGTAGCTCTCAAGCATAGCTTTTGATAAGACTTCAAGACTTGGTTGTTGATGTGCAACAGACCTAAACTTCTCACAGGAGTGGCATACCTTCATCATCTCTACATCATTTGCAAGAGCTGCAGTATGTAATGCCGTATGGCCTCGTTGAGGATCCTTTGCATTGCTATCTGCCCCAGCTTGTAAGAGAAGCTTTACCAACTGCCTGGCTTCTAAAGAAAGTTCCATATACCAAGTATGTTAGTGGCCAATCCTAGTTTCTTGTTTAAGAAAGTAACAAACTCATACAAAGACGAAAAAATCAGCATGCACTCCTGTGGTTTGAAACCAATAGAAAGAAACAACGATCAGTCAAGACTGAAAGTTTTTTGAGCCCCAGTCCAGTACCACTAACAGACCAGCCAGCATCACCATCTCAAGATGTTCCATGAAGCCTTTTAGATTAAATTGAGGTACAGAAGCATGCTGAAAGTAACTATCTCCTTGTACATATTCTTCAACAGCACTTGCGAGCAACAGACATTTCCTAGGAGAAACCACATATTTTGTTTCTTGACAGAGAAAATCATAAAGTTTGGGAGATTCTTAGGAAGGATACTACACTTGTTCCCTCGTAGTTATTTTGGAACAGGATTTACAAGTAAAAGTCTTCAAAACATTCCCCTTGGAAAATGACTACACATTTTGCTTCTTGGCAGTTCATAGAGGTTGGAAGATTCCTTGGGAGAGATGAGGCACTTATTCCAATGTAGCTCTTTTGGAACAGACTTAACGTAAAATTCTTCACTCCCTTGAAAAATGACTGCACATACTTTAAAGAGGAGAGATTTGACACTAGATCTTGGCAGTTTCCTTAGGAGAAACCCATGAAAAGACTGGCCTTAGGAGAAGTTGGATCACACTAGAATTGGAGACAAAAGAATCCAAAGTTGAATCTGCAAAATGCTGGTACTGAAAATGGCACCGGGGCTAGATGAAGGGATTAAAGTTTGAACCTATATCAAAGTTTCATTTATAAACAATAAATCAGATCCAGTAAGGAAATTCAAAAGATTTGTTATGTGAAAACAGGCAACATCTAGGTTGAATTTATGGATTGTTAGAATTTGTAATCACCTAATACAAAAAGATTCAAGAGACTCTATTCATTCATAAGCATTCAATTTGAGGTTCATACTTGGAAATCGGGCATGCTGTTTTTTATAAATACACATGGCATTTCTGGGGACACTTACGTGAAAACTCTAAACAATTACCTGCATGAACATGAAAACTCCTGAGAATCACTTTTCTGACAATTTGCTTCCAGAACTAATAAATTAAGTTTTGCAAGTGGTAAAACTTGGACTTCCAACAGCTGTCACGTTAGCCCTTATCTAACATACTGCAATAGAGGCCCACCAAATGCATACTTTGTGCATGAAAGGAGGAAGAAAGGTTGGAAGCACACAAAACTTGCATAACCATCCTCAAATCAAGAAGTGTATTGAAGAGAGATCAGAGCCTTTGTGAGATTAGAAAACACTATAACCCTAATCGTGTCTACATAATATCAAAAGAGGATGCCTAATAGTACCAACGAGGATAGTCTAGCGGTTAGCACTTGGACTCATAATCGTAAGCTTGCAGGTTCAAGTCCCACAAGGTGCATCACTTGGTTTAAGACCTATATTCACATTGAGTGTTTGTGTAAGTTTGGGCTCTTGCCCATTCAAACACTTGGCTAGTCCTCCTCCTTGGCAGGGTCACCAAGGAGGAGGATACCAATGCAATCAATCTCCAAAGTTCATTCAACTTGAGAAGTATCCTATTTGCACACAGGAAAAATGCCAGGGTGGCTCTTGCCCACTCTCTCACCTAATATTTGGAGGGGAGGCCCCAGCCCTTGTGAGCATTCACATGTGTCTCTTATCTCAAGAGGCCAAAAAAAAAAAGCCTAATAAAGCTAAAAAATGTAAACTAATAAAGCAATGACACCTAGTCGAATGATTACTCACCAACAAGCTCTATCTGAACTTTTTCATAATCATTATTGTTGGTAAGAAGGTTGCATATGTCGAGGCAAAGTGGGGTGGAGAGGAAAGGGAGGAATAATGATGATCTCCTTTTTACAAGGTTACTATCATTATCTGTGTACCAAATATCATCCTTTTACAAGGTTAGCATCATTCTTTTATTGTACCATGATTGTGTTCAACTTGGAGAGAGATCGCTTCTACAAAATATTGTTCTAAAATACTTGCTTGGAGCCATGAGTGACAATATTCAAGCAACAAACTAAAACGCATACTTCGAAAGGAAAGGCTTGCCTATGAATAGGCAATGTCTAATAACAGAAAGACAAATGCACATGAAACGTCTTTCTTACTTCCAAAGCACTTGTAGTCAGTCTTCTTTTAGAACAATAAGTTGGTTGCACTACATGGTCTACTTCCGATAATCTTATAGGCTCAAATTGGAACATGATCGCATGTATATTTGTATGTCTTAGAGGCTCGTCAACAATGAATAAATCTCAAAGACATGCGCATGCTTCAAAGTCCAAATAACTATGGCTTTCACCCTCAACTCAAAAGCCATGATCAAACTAGATCGTCAATCTACAACCACCTCCCACTAAACTCACTCTTGTAGACAGACCCTTTTGACTCAAACACAAGGCAACAAAAGATGAAAGGAACACATTATTCAATCAAACTAATCATCACCATCAAGAAGAAAGCGACTAAAAAATAGCACTAACATGGTGCACCACCCATGACTTGAAACATGTAGTAGTCATATTATTGAAAAAGCATTGTGTATAGGCTCTAACAAAATAATATAACATGATGTCACCATTGATGACTTGGAAAAAAATTTATGCATCCTGAGTTTCAACTCACAAACATACAATGCTGAAGCACCTCTTACTAATGTATACACAACACCTATTTGGACTACATGTTTGGTGTTTTTATTAGATCAGCTTATTGAATGATGCCTTGGCCATGATAAAGGAGAGTAAGGGTATGTAGGAAAGTCTTCTTGCAAATATAAGGCCTAGTTGAGATACCACAATCATTAAGTTCATATTCCATTAACTACTATTTTGCTTTCCATTTACAGCCCCAAAAAGGCTTTATTTGTATCATTTATTAGTTTATGGGTGCCACCCTAGACAATTCAATGACTTGTGTGCCTATAAATAGGGCATGGGCATTCATCACTCCACACTTACTCTCTCATTTATCCTTCATCATTCCCCCATCACACCCTCAGCCTCAGCCCCATCCCTCTACCATTGCTGTCCACACCCCTAACCTAGCGGATATCTCAGTTTGTGGTGCTATCCAGCTAATCAAGACAACTTACCAACATGCAATTTCATTCTGGAAGTCTTCTTCACATCGCCATCAGCTGTAGACACTCCAAATTGTTGTGTTTTTGAGTCCACACAGCGTAGCGACCTATTCTTCATCAATTTCATTGCTGTGTTTGCTGGTTTCACTCCTCCTTGGACTAGTTCAGCCAATCATCTTCACCATTATTATGTGAGTTTCCAGCTCCTATTGCCACCCTAGCACCCAAGAAATAGTTCCTAGCCATTTGTCACTTTACGAAGGATTCGTTTGCAGTAAATTAGGCCTTTTACAGCAGATTACACCCTCTTTATCAAGCTTACATCAAATACCTGAATACTCTTGTAAAAGATTTGGAGCTGAATTTGTCACCAAAGGAGCATAGTTAAAGGCCAATCCCGGAGCAAACCAAGGGCAAATTGATTTGAAGGCTTGCTTGTCATATATGACAACAAGAGGCAATTTTATGTGAATTTTATGCTTAATGTAATTGTTGATTAATCAAGTCATTACCATCCTCTCTGAGAAGGAAGGTTGGCTGCATATTCCTCTGGAAAGGACACTTACAAGGAAGAATAGCACGTAGGGCATGTTGATGCTGCCTGAAACTCAATGTCGGGAGCGAAGCCACTAGCTTTGTGTCTCCATGCTGGTAAGCATGCGAAGGCAAAGCCACAAAGTCATGGTAGAAGCATCCAAGGCATCGACCTAGGTAGAACTAGTAGAGCTTTGGTATTAACATGTGAGATGTTATTTTAATGTCAACCATCCCATTCCAAGGGAAGAATGTGAAGGCGTTTTGTCAAGGTGTGTGAAGGATTGCACCATGAGTAATGACCTCCTTTGAAAATAATGAAATATGATCCCCCTTTGAATCCCCCTTTAATAGAGAACTTAGAAGGAATTTGAGAACTCATGGATCATGGCCTCTAGAGTATCTGATGACAAAGAAAGGTCCATTGGTGGTGCTAGAGAAGGTATGTAAGGCTATAAGGGAAGAGAGACCAGATAGCTCCTAGAGGTGACCTTTCAAAGAGGGATGGAAGGTAAGGTACCACACGTAATCTCCTCAATGACCTCATTGGAGTTGGTATCCATGCAGTCATAGGAGGGAGGAGGGGGAATATGTAGCTCTAGTGGAGCCACGGGTGAAAACAAACTTTCTCTCTCGATGGAGCGAACCGTGGAGCCAAAGAAGTTGAGTAGCCTTTGACACTCGATGGGGTGAACAATTAAAAAGCAATACCCATCAGCCTTTGTCTCTCAATGGAGTAGATTGTAGAGCCACAGTGAAACTGGTCTACGATTCACATAAAGCGGTAGTTCCTTCAATTAACACCTGGTCGTTACACACACACACATAAGCAGAGACCTCACTCCCTCGCTCAACACCAGATTGGCCCCGAAGACCGGTGTCCCTCTCAATATTTCTTTATCAATTAAAAGATGGAAAATTACAAAAATGATAATGTTCTAAAATACATAGCCTGTGAACAGTTGGTTTTCATATCTTCCGGTAAATCCCAGCTGCATAAGAACAGTACAGCATGTCCAAATTAACATCCCTTTTAGAAAAGCATTTTCTATGACCAAAACTCAATGATTCCTATGCAGAATTGCAGTCTGCAGATCTCTGAATTCACTGTTCTAACTGTCCAGCATGTCCAGAGTTCACTGTTCTTACTGTCCAGCACACTGTTCTTACTGTCCAGCATGTGCAGAATTCACAGTTCTTACTGTTCAGCATGTGACCAAAACTCAATGATTCATGTGCAAAATTACAATCTGCAAATCTCTGAATTCATTTTTCTTATTGTCCAGCATGTTCTACATTTTCTGTGACCGATATTCAATGATTCATGTGCAGAATTTCAAAGAAAACCCAGAATTGTACCTTCGATGGAATCAGCCCATCATGCAAAGCATTTCCTCTGAGAATAGAGAGAGAGTTGATCAGAGGGAGCAAGCTCTACCTCCATACTTGAGTCAAAGGCGGAAGTGTTAGCAGATTAGTCAGCTCAGGTGTGAGTCCGTGCTATAGAGACTATGGCATATCATGTAGTATTTTTCTGGCATTTTCTGGTGACATTTTTAGAGCTAGGGAGCATTTAATGCTAGCTCAAAGGGAGCAAGCTCTACCTCCATACTTGAGTCAAAGGCAGAAGTGTTAGAAGATTAGTCAGCTTAGGTCTGAGTCCGTGCTGCAAAGACTGTGGCATATCATGTAGTATTTTTCTGGCATTTTCTTGTGCCCTTTTTAGGGCTAGGGAGCATTTAATGCTAGCCGACTGCATTTATTGCTCCCTCCATTTTATACCTATATATTGATGGGTTCCTCCTCCTCTTTGAGCACTTCGACCATCACTTGTGAATTCTTCTGGGGAGAGGAGAGCCGGTGCCAAGGTGCCCACACAGCCAGTGACTCACTGTTGTATGCTGTTGTCTCGTGTTCGATATGGATTCCGTTTCCCGAGCATACATCTGAGTTCTCATCTGTATTTGTGTTCATTCATTCTTTCTTTCTCTTGTCTTGTGTTTCAACAGTTTATTTTAGCATGTTGTTTATGCTTCCATTGTTGCACCACTTCTGACAAGAAGTACTCTCCGTGACTGATTTTCTTGCAGCAATCTACCCTCAACTCCTAAAAACTTCATTCTCTCATCTGCCCCTTATGCCTATTACGTTTTTTTGTAATGCTCTCTCTCTCTCTCTCTCTCTCTCTCTCTCTGGGGAATTTGTGATACATGGCATACATGTAACAATTTTTCCGTTTAAACTTTTTGGTTTAAAATTCTCCATGATCGGTGCAAAATTTGACCTCAAGCACAAACCAAAGAATTAATCCTCGTGCAAAAACAAAGATAATGATGCGAACAGATTCTAGGGTCCAAAAATAGTAACTCTCTAAGTTTTGAGGATGTTGACCCCTGCATTCCTCAAGTTGTTCTAAGCAACTTTTATCATTGTGCCCACATCAAAAAGTGTAATGTGGCTTAGTTACGGTGACTTTTATTCCATGAGCATTCTCACATATGCATCTTCTATCTTGACCAAGCTCCTTGGCCAAGCTCATTGTCCTGCACCATCTCCAATGGCTAAGCACAAAGTCCCAAACCACTGGCCTTTTATTCTTCCGTGCCCATTCAATATGGAACCGGTCCTAAGGCTCTGACAAACCATTAGTCCAATTTGTCCCAATGGATGCCTCTTCTGACCATGCAAAGATCTCGGCTTATTCCAAGCGAACTCTGGGGGTAAGAAGCAACAGCAACAAAAGAAAAGAAAAATAAAATATTTATATATGTAAATAAGAAAACCAACTATAAAAAGTATCACCACCTTGTGACATACTCCTCTCTTGAAAGAAGGAAGCAACCTCGATTGCATGCCACACATGCTAACGGATGACGTAGGGCGATAACAAGATTCTCCATATTATTAGTGCCATCGCATGTATCACTTGCTAACAGATGGCACGGGGTGATGGTAGGAGTTTCCCCACTACCATTTGTGTCATTGCAAGTTCAAGTCTCACATAGGTGGAGGATTACATCCTGTATCCAACTATGATTACTAGGAGTCTTTCTAATATACATGTTTCCGGATACACAGGGCGATAGCACGTATGCGCAAACTATTAGTGTCACAACATGCATATTCATTCAACTAAAGTGCAACAAATACAACTTCAAAGCACTGAGATTTCATTCAATGATACACATGTTAATGTTAAATGTAAACCATACATTGTGCATTATTCAATGAGATGCAATATTCAATTGTATAATAGAGAATGTACATTGCTTCAAAAAGCATTCTAAGTCACTGTAGATTCCAGTAAGAAAGCTTCTCGGTAAAGTTGCAATAACTGAGGCAAATCTACCAATTTGGCCTCTTCCATCCATTTGGCATCAATTGGTAAATAGTTCTTGAACTTCACCAAAAAACTTCTTGTAACTCTACCTTTCACTTTCCTATCCTTATGTGCCAAGATCTGCTCAAGAACTAGAATCTCATCTAATTCCTCTACTTCAAGCTATTCCTCTTGAACCATATCTTCTGGCACTTAACCAATAAAAGGCCTCAATAGGCTCACATGGAATGCATTATAAGTTTTCCAATTCTCTGGTAATTTCAGCCTATATGCTACGTCATTGATCTTCTCTAAGACTTGAAAAGGGCCATAGTAACGCATACTCAGCTTTGGAAACAAACGTTCCTTGCCCTTCTGTTTTCTCAAATGTGCCTTTTCAAAACGCAATAAGACCTAATCATCCTTTTTTAACAAGAGCTCCCGACGATGACTATCAACAACTCTTTTCTGTTTATCTTGTGACTTTTCTAGGGCATACTTGACCTTTTTATATGCTTCTTCCCAATCTTTTACATAACGATCTACTTCAAAGATGTTATCTTTTGTCTGCAAAATGGAAGGCAATTTCTTTCCACCTTCCACAATCTCAAAAGGTGCTTTGCCAATAGATGAGTGCACTGTATTATTGTATGCATACTCAACCAATGGCAAGTAGTGTTCCCAAGAAGTCTTATGATCTGAAACATAACACTTCAGTAGATCTAAAACAGTCGAATTTGCTTCTTTAGATTGTCCATTAGTTTATGGATGGAAAGAAGATAAAAATTTCAGCATAGTGTCCATGTTTTCAAATAATGCTTTCCAAAACAAGCTAGTCATTCTTGGGTCTCTATCACTCATAATTGACCGTGGCATTCCATGGTACTTGAAGATATTTTGCATAAATATATTTACCATGTGTTCTAACTTAATCTTTTTCCTTACAGGAATGAAATGTGCCTATTTGCTGAATCTGCAAATGATAGTCCAGATTCCATCATTCCCTGAAGAAGTTCTTGGAAGATCAAAAATGAAATCCATGGCAACACTTTCCCATGGCCTTTCTGGAATAGGCAGTGGTTGCAATAACCTTGGTGCCTTCTATCTATCAAATTTCACCTTTTGGCATACAAGGCAAGATCTGACATATGCATCAACATTAGATCTCAAGGCTGGCCAATAGAAGAAATTCTCTACCGCTTTGACTATAGCATCAATACCACGATGTCCTGCATACGGTGGAGCATGACTTTCCAATAAAACTTTTGACCTTAACTGTTTTGTAACGCATAGTCTTCCATGCATCATGATAAAGCCTTCTTTGAACACATAACGATCATGATGTTGGCCATTGATCAAATGTTCATAGATTTTAGAGAAATCTTTGTCATCAACAAACTACTCTTTCATATCATCCAATTCGTGGTGATAAGGAATTAAAACAGCTGACACCTGTGGTTTGCAAGATAAAGCATCTGCAACTACATTCTTCTTGCCTTCCACATGCACTATCTGAAAATGAAACATAGATAGGAAATTCGCCCAACGCATGTGTTTCTCTCACAATTTAGACTGTGTGAGAAAGTATCTAAGTGTTTGATGATCCATTTGCACTACAAAATCAGCACCAAGAAAATAGTGCTTCCAACTAGAGAGTGCATGGATCACAGCCAATAATTCTTTCTCATAAATTTGGTAAGTCCTTTCAATGACAAAAAGTACTCTACTCTTGTATGCCACAACTTAGCCATTCTGTATTAATACAGCACCAATGTTGTTTCCACATGCATCACACTACACTACGAATGGCTTAGACAGATCTAGAAAAATAAGTACTAGATATGTAGTCATTTTCCCCTTCAATCATCTAAATGCTAATTTCTCTTTGTCAGTCCATTGCCATTTGACATCCTTCTTTTCAAGTGCATGTAAAGGAGAAGCAATCTCTCCAAAGTGTCTTACAAATCTTCTATAGTAAGAGTATAGGCCAAGAAAACTGTGGATATCATGAACGGTTTTCAAGTCTGGCCAAGAGACAATTGCTTCTATCTTTGCAGGATCCATCTTCACACCATCTTTAGAAACTATGTGCCCAAGGAAGCGAATCTCTTCCAAAAAGAATTCACTCTTCTTACCATTAATGAGTAATATATTATGCTTAAGCTCATTAAAGACTGCAACTAGGTGTTTTCTATGCTCCTCTTCATTCTTTGAAAAGATAATCATATCATCAAAGAATGTGCCAACGAAACTTCGATAAGGGTGGAAAATTCTATCCTTCATCCTGTTAAACGTAGCAGGAGCATTGGTCAATCCAAACAGCATGACTAAAAATTCATAGAGACCAAATGTCGTTCTAAAAGCAGTCTTATGGATATCCTCAAGCTTGATTCTGATTTGATGGTACCCACTTTTCAAATCTATCCTGCTAAACATTCCTGCTCCTTGTAATCGATCAAGAATGTCATCTATCCTCGGAATCGGAAACCTATTCTTGATCGTGTTCTTATTCAAGGCTCTATTAGGCCTCTTAGGGGGTTATCTCTCCTAGTAACGAATCTGAGAAACAGTCACTAAATTTATCCAAGAAAGCCCTTCTACTTTCATCTAGTACACACACATCACTGTCAACTTCATTAACTTGCTTTGCAAAAACCAAGTACGTAAAAATATGATTTTTCATTACAGAAGTAATTGCAGAAGCAGAAACAACTAGGACAAACTCTCCTTTAAGCTTCACATCTAACACATGAGTCTTGCCCCTACATACAAGAGTAAACGTTCTATTGTAAGTATCCAAGATAGCATGCTTCTTGTGGCACCATGAGATACCCAACAGAACATCACAGCCCTCTAAAGGCATAATATGGAACTCCTCTATATCCACATAGCTCTGAATATGCATACGGAGTTTGCCAAGAATGGGGGTGACAGGTTCAAAATGTCCTGGGCATACCAAATCAGCCTGTCCAACTGGTCCCATTTCCTCGGGACGTATACCCAGCTTAGCTGCCAATGTCGGTGAGATAAAGTTTCCACGAGCTCTAGGATCAAAGAAAGTAAGCACTGTGAAATCTCTAATCTTTCCCTAAGCTCTGCACAATTTTGTAGCATCATCAATTGATTGATCTCCCACCATATTAGGCACTAAGCCAATGCTGGGCTTCTTTTTACTTGGCGCATCTTTATCCTCCGCATCTTTAGAAGATTGTTGTGAAATTGCTTCTTCTTCTTGCCAAGATCCTGCCTAAACTGAGAATCCTTCTTTTCAATGCCTTTAAAGCTGTCAGCTTTTCCTTTCAACAATGCATTTGCCACACCAGCATTTTCAATTAACTGTACCATATTTGTAACCTTAGTCTTGGTACAATAATCCCTGATGGCTTTGGGCAAGCCGCAATAGTACTTTTCAATTTGTTCTAACAGGGGCACTGTCCTGTAAGAACTCACGAGCAAAAGTGCTTCTCGAAATTTCTTATTGTACTCTTCTAAATCCGTATAATTTGCCGCGTTCAATTTATGCCATGCAGTCATGACATCTACTTCAAACGTGTTAGCTAACCATGAGGCTGCAAACAATTGTTTAAAATGGACCCAAGTGGCAGGTGCATATCCTTGCATCAATAATATGTTCCACCACTGCAAAGCATTACCTTTCAAAAAAGTTGTAGCCTTTCGCACCTTGGAAGTCTTAGTAAAATTCCCTCCTATGTAAGCTGCATCAAACTGTTGTATAAATGTCAAAGCTTTCAGATTATCTTGCATACCACTGAAGGTTTCAAACTTTATTACCTAACCACCCTCTTTATAGTCTTTAGGCTTTGAGCTTTTTGGTGTCAGGTTGTCATAGACAGGTGGCTGTAAAAAGGGGAGTCCCTTATTCGCATTATCAACATTCATTTCACCTGTCTTAGCTGCCATATGTCCACTAGGCTGAAAAAAACCAGCGGCTGCATTTTGTACTCCAAGCATCAAATAAGGACTTTGCAGAGTCTGATAACCGGGCTGTAGACCAATATTAGCATAAAGTGGGTTCACTGCCTCAATAGGCATCATTCCTGGTGGCCCTCTAGGCAAGTATCCCTGATAACCCGTGGGTAATCCAGCCATTGCTTGAAAAACTAACCCACCACAAAAGTAACCAGGATAGGTAGCAAACTGAGGAGGAATAGTCTGATGTGCCACTTGTGCATTACTGCCTTGACCATTCAATCCCTGGTCCTATGCTCGTGCTTCTTGTTGCACTGGACCTGTCTCCATGTTTGGTGTCTTTTCCACATGCTCACGCACATTAGAAGTTTGCCTTTTTGAGCGCTCTATGGTATGATGTGATGACTCAGCCTGAGAATCCTCATTATGTGACTTCAAAAATTTTTGCATCTGAGGATTCTTTACAAGTTGTTCAAAAGAGCCAACCATACTGAGGAGTTGTGCCATAAACAAGTCCCCCTGTTCTTGCTCCTCATCTTGTGGTTCAATGTCAGTTCTAGAAGGTGCTAACACCTGTGCACCAATACTCTCTCTTCGATGTCTACGAGCAGAAGAAGAACTCTCTTCTTCATGAGGGAGTTTTCCTTTGCCTTTACCCATGCCTGCCATCTCTCTAGTCCTACAATCTCTGTAAAACCTGTGTATGGCCTTTTCACCCAAAACTGTCCGAGCTTAAATTCTTACAGAAAAGAATTCAAATCCCGGAGATGGAACCATGAAATCGGTCTATGACTCACATAAAGCAGTAGTTCCTTCAATTAACACCTCGTCTTTACACACACACACACATAAGCAGAGACCTCACTCCATCGCTCAACACCAGATTGAGCCCGGAAGATCGGAGCCCGTCTCGGTATTCTTTATGAATTAAAAGATGAAAAATTACAAAAATGATAATGTTCTAAAATACAATACATAACCTGTGAACAGTTGGTTTTCATCTCTTCTAAGTAAATCCTAGCTGCATTAGAATAGTACAAAATGTCCAGATCAACATCCCTTTTAGGAAAGCATTTTTTGTGACCAAAACTCAATGATTCCTGTGCAAAATTGCAGTCTGCAGATCTCTGAATTCACTGTTCTTACTGTCCAGCATGTCCAGAGTTCATTGTTCTTACTGTCCAGCACACTATTCTTACTATCCAGCATGTGCAGAATTCATTGTTCTTACTATTCAGCATGTGACCAAAGCTCAATGATTCGTGTGCAGAATTACAGTCTGCAAATCTCTGAATTCATTGTTCTTATTGTCCAGCATGTCCTGCATTTTCTGTAACCAATACTCAATGATTCATGTGCAGAATTTTAGAGAAAACACAGAATTGTACCTTCAATGGAATCAGCCCATCATGCGAAGCATTTCCTCCGAGAATATCGAGAGAGTTGATCAGAGGGAGCAAGCTCTACCTTCGTACTTAAGTCAAAGACCTAGAAATACTCCGCATGACTGATTTTCTTGCAGCAATCTGCCCTCAACTCCTGAAAACTTCATGCTCTCATCTGCCCCTTATACCTATTACGTTTTTTTCTGATGCTCTTTGTCTCTCTTTTGGGAATTTGTGCCACATGGCATACATGTAACAATTTTCCCAGTTAAACCTTCTGGTCTAAAATTCTCCATGATCGGTGCAAAATTTGACCTTGGCACAGACCAGAGAATTAATCCTCCTGCAAAAACGAAGATAATGACGCAAACAAATTCTAGGGTCCAAAAATAGTAACTCCCTAAATTTTAGAGACGTTGATCCCTGCATTCCTCAAGTTGTTCTGAGCAACTTTTATCATTGTGACCACATTAAAAAGTGTAATGTGGCTCAGTTACGATGACTTTTATTCCATGAGCATTCTCACATATGCATCTTCTGTCTTGGCCAAGCTCATTGTCTTGCACCACCTTCAATGGCTAAGCACACAGTCCCAAACCATTGGCATTCTATTCTTCGGTGCCCATTCAATATGAAACCGGTCCTAAGGCTCTGACAAACCATTAGTCCAATTTGTCTCAATGGCTGCCTCTTCCAGCCATGCAAAGATCTCGGCTTATTCCAAAAGAACTCTAGGGATAAGAAGCAACAGCAACAAAAGAAAAGAAAAATAAAATATTTATATAAGTAAATAAGAAAAGCAATTGTAAAAGTATCACCACCTGGTGACACACAGGTTGTGGATGCTATTGGACCCGAAAGTAGGTGGGCGAACCTCCCTAGCATGTTGTGGTGATCCTAGGAGAGCTTATCACCTCGTGAGGTCTTTTTACTCAAAAGGACTTAGTGCAGGTCGTATACGTCTTATTGCCTTGAGCATAAAGCTCTGATAGCTGATGCAGGACAATCTTTGTTGCCTAGAATAGTGAGGTGGCACAAGGGGTGCTAGGAGATAGACGCATACATCAAGTGGGGTAGGGAGCAAGATCGATGACGACAACTTGCAGTGGAATGATTGTTCTTGCTGCAATGGGAACACCTAGTGGTTCATCCTTTTGTCCTTGTAGAAGCCATAGCACTAGTGTGTCAAACCTGTAAAGGGAGGGTGGGAGGGAGAAAAAGATGATACCTCCAGAATAATGTAATGGAAATAATCTAGAATTTGAGGGTATTGCCAATCTTGCAGCCTCTCTTTGCCTCAACAAAGAATGGGTTAGCCTGTCACTTGGTGTTTTGAGTCTGTCATCTCCCACTTGTGAGCTTCTGTTAGAGTCTGACGGAGACATGGAAACTCTAGCATCTTAACATGCATTCCTTCTAATTTAGTCTCAGTTCTTATGCCTATCACTCGGTTTCTATCTTCTATCAGTCACACACTGTGCAACATGCCATGACATTATTTATGGCATTTTTTCTGTAATCGGATTGCATCTATTGCAGTCCAATGGTCATTTCCAACTAGTCAGCCATATTTTTGGCCTAATTTCAGGTCAGTCAGATTTAGGAGATTTCAACTATTTATAGCTGCCCCCCGCCCAAAATACTTTGGCCATTATCTATTGCAGGCTGCTCCTCGGACTCGCAGCATACTACTCCGTCTTTGGTGCTGTTGTTGCCATCATCATTTTCAGCCTGATTTTGTGCCCTCACCGACGCCTCAGGTTGCATGCAGGGACTATTCAGTCCTTCCATTTGTATTTAGCATTTATTTCAGCTAGTGCAGATTTTTTTCTTCCTTCATCTTCCTGCTGCTTTCTTTTCTTTGTGTTTGAGTTCCTTCTTTTGTTGCGCACTCTCACATGGTATCATCACCTAACGAGAGATCACAAAGGGGATTCTCATCACGAAGACCATCCCCCCTTGTCAAGAAGCCCCCTCCAAATTTGCATTTGGTACAAACACAACCTTCCTAGATCTAGGCGACAACATCCCACTACTCTCAACATCCTTTGTTGCCCAGGTGGCAGCCCTCTTGACCAGGCAACAACATTTGGCTGCCAAACGTATGTTTCTTCTGCTTTTCTAGTGTCCATTTGTACTTAGCAAAAATTGTCTTTGTGCAAACGGCACATCTACATCCTGACTGTAGTTGACTTCCTCGTGTTTCGATGTTGTTTGACCAACAAATGCAGCTTTGTGGGTGATTGCAAGTTTTGAACATGTCTAAACACCAGTTTTTCAGCTTTATTGAGAGGATGAGGTCTCTCATCATTCCTTTAAGCGACAACGAGATTATCAGCGGTCTGAGCCCTCTATGAAACTTCCTGTTCAAAGCACCGCTCTCCTCCTTCCTCCCTTCATGTTTCTCATAACGCACAATCTATTGCCCTAAGGATGCCTGACATAGCACCCACTGTATAGGTGCCTATGCTTTCTTCTTTGCCCAAAGAAGACAAGCTAGATGGTTTCAACTATTTTCTATGGTCGTGTAAGGTGGAGTGCATTCTCGACAATCTATGAAGGATCACGTCGGCAAACTGGAGGATATGCAAGACAAGCTTGCGTCCCTCAAGAGGATGATATCTTCTTAGTATATGACCATGATTCTATTGACTCAGCTACCATCTCCTAAGTACGATGTCTTCTACACTAGCCTTCTGACTTGGATGACCCAAGATACTCTTCTTTGGAAGGAGCTTTCACAGCTTGTCTTGGAGCATGATGAGCATCTCAAAGAGATGGGGCCTAGTGGATCCAGCTCCACAAAGGCATTTATTGGAAGTTCTAGGGGCAAGAAGAAGAAGGGAAAGCCACAGGCTAAGAAATAGAAGAACAAGAAGGATAAATCCAAGGACAAGAAGAAAAAGAAGCCCAAGTATCCACACTGTGAAAAGCGCACTCATCCTGAGTAGAAGTGCTGGCAAAAGTACCCCCATTTCAAGCCTAAGGAGGGATCCAAGGATTCGAAGGCTACACCCGCTACCACTAAGTCTACCTTTGTACACTTACTTGAGGTGGAGGATACAGCTCTTGCTTCTTCTAAGGATAAGCCTTGGCTTGTGGAGAGTGGAGCCTCTTCCCACATAACTTATTACTAGAATTGGCTTTACGATATGCGATCCAGAGGGGGATCCAATACCATTTGTGAACTCTTTAGTCCCCATCCGTGGATTGGGAACCATTCCCTTGTTGCCCGATCGACATTCTTCTTTGGTCAAAGTCCTCTATATACCAAATTTGGGCTTTAACCTTCTGTCTAATTGCAATCTTATACAACTAGATACTCGAGTCATCGTTACCCAGGATGCAATTATGATGGAGGATGCATCTTCAAGAGCTGCTATTTGGACACGTACACAAGAGGGTGCACTCTACACACTCACAGCCCTTGTTGCGCAATCTTTGCACGAGCTTAGACTACTTTGGCATACTCATTATGGGCATTTGAATCTTGATACTATTCGACGGGCTTCAAGGAGAAAGATGGTTGAGGAACTTCTAGATTTCTCTCCTATTCACACCCTATGCCCCAACTACTTGGAAGGCAAGTATCATAGGCAACCTCATCTACGTGTTGCTACTTAGTGGACATTTACACCACTCGAGTTGGTTTAAACTGACCTTTGCGGACCTATGGGCACAATCTCCCTTGGGAAGGCCAAGTATCTTATGCTAATTGTTAACAACTTTAGTCGTTGTGTGGGGCCCTATTTCTTGGAGTACAAGAGCGAGACATACTCCCATTTCTATGAGTGGAAGGTGTTTGCGGAGAAGCAAACCTCTTTCAAAGTTCGTGGTGTTTGGGCTGATCACGACGGCAAATTTTGTTCTAATCTCTTTTCTAAATTTTGTAGGGATCAAGGTATTCAAGTGGAATATTTCGATCCAAACATACCATCTGAAAATGGCGTGGCGGAGTGTGCCAATCGGTCCATGCTTGGGATGGCCTAGTCAATGTTGAAGCATAGGGGTCTTTCCCATTCCTTATGGAGTGAGGTTGTCGCTATTGTGGTCCATGTCTGCAATAGGTCACCTACTTTGGCCACAAGATATGACTCCCTACCAAGCTTTCTTTGGGAAGAAGCCTTCTGTTTTCCACTTTTGCATCTTTGAATGCGAGGCATATGTCCATGTGGACAAGAAGAAAAGGCAGAGCAAACTCGATTCCAAGTCGAAGAAGCTTGTCTTTGTTGGTTACAATACGACCACAAAGGGCTATCGGCTCTAAGACCCCAGGGATGTGATCATTGAGGTTGCAGCCTCCGAGGATTCGATTGATGGTTCTTCTATTATAGGTGGTTCTTCATTTTCAACTGATATACCCCCACACACCACCCTCCTCCCTTTTTCTATCATCCCCTCCCCTCCCTTCCAAGGCAGCACTAGCTCCTCTCTACAACAGGAAGACCACTTGAAGAATGATGATGACTGAACGGGAGGAGGAGCCACAAAATAAATAGGCATAAAATATGCCTAAAATGGCAGCTGGTCGGCCAACATAAAATAATGCCTAAATAAAAGGCAATGTGCCCAGCCCTGATAGGCAAGCACAGACTCACACATGAGCTGACAAACCTGCTAACATTCTCATAGCTTTGTCCAGCTTTCAGCAATTTTAAGGCATTTCTACAGTATTTCATAAGCTTGACCATTTCTATATCACAGCCTCAGTTGATATAACACCTCCAAGTGCAAATCTCTAAATGACAGCAAAACGTGCTTTCAGGTAGCTAGGAATTTATAAGGGCATCTTCCCAGTATATAAAGACAAAACTACAGAAAAACATGTTTGACGACCTTACTGGTTAATGATTAAAAAAGGGCCTTAACATCACCACAGATGCTGCAGATAAGTTGGATGATGGACAGTTGAACATATGCTGACTAAGGTGCAGGAGGAGACTCTAACTCCTGCCAATCATGGTAACCCTGTAACTACAGCAATAAAGGTGGTGCCTTTGGCTGGAAACAGGTGCTAACTACTTCACTAGAAATGTGTTACATACCCCAAATAATGTTACTTACCCCAAATAAGCACACCTTCCCTTGACGCACAGGTAAGTCGGACATAAGCCACTCAAAAAAGGTTCAAGGTGTCTCACAAGTAAAACAGCATTGTGCACAGGTAAGTCAGATACATGCAAACTTGCAGTTTCAAAGGTTTGAGGTCTCCGGACACATGCAAACTTGCAGTTTCAAAGGTTTGAGGTCTCTGGACCAAGTTGGCATGCATCAAATGATTTGTCATGTAAAGATTCAATGACCTAGATAAACATCATTGTAGTCATGAGACTAGAAACGAAAGGCATAATTACCAGACTCGTAGGCTTTCTTTAAGCCTGCTGCCATGCACAGTGCTGTTCCTTCATGACTGGGAATTTCTAGGGCAAGTGAAACCTCTTCTGCTGTGGCCAATTCCACCCACCTCTTTAAGACAGAAACATTTTTTGTGGCAACACAAAGGTGTAGAGGCCTGAAATAGTGAATGAAACATGCCAATCTATCAAACTCTACCCCAAAAGCAAAAAACCCCTTCTGCAGTATATGAAACTTACGTTGTGTCATCACCATCAGGAACAGACATTGACTTGCAGCCTCCATTCTCTAGAATGACAATGGCACAAGCAGTATGCATTGTCTCAATAGCTCTGTGCAGGATAGTTTTCCCTTTACTATCCATTGTATTAACATCAGCACCTGCAGAAAGTAAAACCTGCAATTGCAACAGAGATACAATGTAAACTTAAGAAATGAGCTCCCAGTACATGAAATCTAGGCTATCCAAAGAGGTCTTTCCACCTGCATGCACTCCGGTTCACCATAGCTAGCACATGTGTGAGCTATGGAAGGACCAAGTCCCTCTTTCAGTCGTGCATTAACATCTGCTCCTCTCTTTATTAGAGCCTTTAGACAATCCGGTGTCCCACAGGCAAGCGCAAACAACATGGGTGGGTCTCCATCCTTATCAAGAGCTTCCACATCAGCTTCTGGAAACTCCAAAATTGCATCTACTATCTCCACATAGCCCCTCATCACAGCAATGTGAAGTGCTGTCTGGCCATCATCATTTCGGCTGTCCAAAAGACTGCCCAAAGGGCATCCCGCCTTCCCCATTGCAGCCCTTGCCAGTAAAGTCCTGCACAGAATAGAGACCACCAGTATACCAGAAAACAAGGGGCTGCATCAGGTAGAATTGAGCGAAACACGGCTGCCTTTTACCTGACCCCTTCAGCATCCCCATCTGACACCAACTGGTGAAGTGATGTCTGAACATCCTCAACGAATTCCAGCACTGAAGATGGCGATGGCTTCAAGCCAGTGCTATCTGAGTCCTTTGAGAGGCAGCTGTACCAGACATAACATCAGTAAATGCAAGAGCTTCCAAGCAAACACAATGGTTTTGCAGACACAAGATTCATGGAGTATGCACTTGCTCACCACGAAACATTCTACGTTTCTTCATGGAACTTTAACTTTACCAACCTTCTGAAAGACACTACATGATCCAAAGGCAGTGCATGGGCTAATATATAGACCTTGCACCCTTAATTAAAGTTCAGATGAATTTCTTACACTTCTGGACTTTGAGGAGGACTCCATGGCATCTCCTGCAAATGGCGGAGGAATATGGACAGCATTGCTGAAAAGGTGGGTCTTTTGGAAGGCTTAAACTGCAAACACTCCCCGATCATCTTCCACAACTCCCTTGGCATTCCAACACCAACAACCGCAGCATATTGAGGAGGCTGTCTTCGTGCTTTGACAACAGCTTTGTATGTTTCATCAGCACTTAAACCAGCCCACCTGAGTGAAAACATAGGCTACTCATCAAATGGCATTGCATCAGCAAAACTATAAACCTCTACCTGTACCCACCTTCAATACAGAGAATAGTTTAAAAGTAGGAAAAGGCTCCAGGATAGGACTTACGGCACAGCTCCAGTGCACATCTCAACCATGACACATCCAAAACTCCAGACATCAGATTCTGGTGAAATTCCCACACGGTCATCAGCAAAGAGATTAAGAGCGGACTTCCGCATTGGTTCCCACGCCTCAGGTGCTGTATAGTGAGGGTTTAGCATGGTACATTCTAAGCAAGAATGTAGACGTGATGCTCCATCATCACTCCCTGAAGAACGAGCCTTTCGGCAGTTAGGCTTTTTCAAAATCTCTGGCAAGCCATAATCAGACACAACTGCCCGACCCATGGCATCCAAAAGGAGGTTTGTAGGCTTCAGATTCATAGATGCCACGCCTGCTGCATGAAGCTCAGCCATCCCACGGGCTATATCAGCTCCATACCTGCTTTCCAAGGATTTCCATTAGACAGGTAGATCAATTGGGTACCTTTGGTAAGCAAATCATGACATTATCACCAGAAGTCAACAGAAAGAAAACACTGTAGCTTCCTTTTTCATATCAACTGGAACAAGGAGTCTAAAAGCACTCAGTAAGTACTTTGATACAAGAGCATGAAAGTTGATAGTGTGGATAACATAACAACTAAGCTTAAAACACCAGTGGATTAATCACCTCAAGACTTGTTCCAGAGTAAGCCGGCCTTCATTCTTCTGCATTTTTTCTTGCACCGAGCCAGAGTATTTATCCATCACAATACACAGCTTCCCATCTTGCTCACAAGCTCCATAAAATGCACAGACATTCTGGCACCACATAGTAGCTCGCCGCAAGGTTTCCAGTCGATTTTGTACCCAATCTAAATCCATACCATCAGGAACTTGAAGGCTTTTAACCGCCACCTTGTGCTTGCAGCCACCTGGTCCAGTTAGCAATCCTGACCACAATTCTTGACCTATCCTTGGTCCCTTTCCAAGAACCTGCATTAAGCGTACAGAATGTGTACCCAGCCCAGGGTGCAATCCACAGCATGTGGGGAGCCACATAGGGCTGGCTTGTGGGGTATTGCTTCTTGATCGGTCGGAGAAAAAGTTGGAAGCGCAGTCTGTAAGCTCATCTTCATCCTCCGAAGCATCATCCACTGTGCATTCAGATGGAGCATGATTGATCAGGGTCAACATTGCAAAGTTCTTGCGCAGAGTGTCCACACTGTTGCCCACCTTAGATGGCTGGCGGCATCGGGGGCAGAGCAGAATATGATCTGTAGTGACTGAATACATGTGAGCCAGACAATCTTTGCAAAACGTGTGGCCGCACTGTAGCATTATCGGAGCCCTGTCCTCCTCATTGTAGGTGATTTGGCAAATCGAGCAAGCCGGGAGCTTCATTTTTGCCTTCGGAAGCGTGGATCCCCTCTGCAATTAGGGTTTGGGCGGCAGCTGTGCGAACCCTAGGGGTTTCAGGCCAAATCGGCGCTTATGACTGGACTGCACGAGGTCGAGAGGCGATCGCCATCGAGGCATGTTAGCGGAAGGGCAACATTTTCAGCTGCAGGGGGCTGGAATGGGGAGGATGAGTGACTGAACAATGGGAGGGGCTTGGTGGGGGGAGCGATGGCAAGCCTGTATGACAAATTCGGCAGGGGCAATCCACCCAATCGGTCAATATAGTGATGAAAATGTCTGATGAAATACCAAAAAGAGAACGACACAGACACAGAGAGAGAGAGAGAGAGAGAGAGAGAGAGAGAGAGAGCGCTTTTACCTGGGAGGAAAGCAATGAAGTACCCTCGCGAATGGCCGATTTAGGAAGGGAGGGGAGAGAAGGCGGGTCGAAATTGAGATGAAATGAGGAGATGCAGAGCATTCATGATCATACTATGAAAGAAAGAAACAGACATAAAAAGGACGAAGAAGAGCAAGGCAGGAGAGACAGAGACGACACGGAGAGAGAGAGAGAGAGAGAGAGTCTCTCAGACAGAATATCGGGATAGAAGAGAGAGAGAGAGAGAGAGACGGGAATAGACTGTGGAAAAGTAGAAGGGGTCCAAAAGCCTGAGGTTTGTTTATTGCATTATTACAAACATTTGGAGCCTTATGAAACTATAGTAGGGGAGCCCAAAACCTAAAAGGCTTGTAATTACATTACATCGTTATCATTATCACATACATTAGGTTAGATTATGATACCATACTAGGGGAGCCCAAAGCTTAAGGCTTGAGATCACATTATCACATACATTAGATTAGATTCTTGCTCTAGCAAGAATTTGAACAACCCAAGAGCAACCAAAGGCATTGTGGTGATGGCATACATTATCACATGCATTAGATCAGATAATGGATCTACGAGGAGTTTGAACAACCCAAGAACAACCAAAGGCATTGGCCTTGCCTTCAGCCCATCCCCACCCCCCCCCCCCCAATTGTGGTGATGATGATGCTGGTGTTGATTAGATTATGAAACTATAGTACATTATGAGACTATAATATAGGAGCCCAAAGCTTAAGGCTTTTTACCCCATTCTCACATACATTAGATTTAAACTATAATGAAGGACCCAAAGCTTAAGTCTTATTATCACACTATTGCATACATTAGATCAAATTCATAATAGGGGAGTCCAGAGCTTAAGGCTTGTTATTACATTATTTCATACCTTAGATTAGATTATGACTTTAGCTAGAGTTGGAACCCAACAACAACCAAAGGCATCAACCTTTGAGTCCCCTCGTTCTAGTGATGATGATGATGATGATGATGATGAATGGTCTTAGGACACATCCTTGAGCTTTGTTTTTATTTAATTTTGGGCCTTTTATTCTAGGTGTTTCTTTTCTCTATGTGATGTTGGATGATTCAACCAAGGAACAAACAAATACTCAAAGCATTGATGGATGACTTGAAGCCTTTTGTGCTTTAGTGCTTTTGCCATCCTTCACATGCATTTACTTAATATAAGTTCTTGTCCCTCTCCTTAAACCCCCCCCCCCCCCTTATTCCATTCCCTAACCTCTGTCTTGCTTACATCAACCACCCCCGCACGACTAATGTCTAGTATTACCAAATGCTTCATCCCCAACCACTCAAAAATACATACAACTAACCTACAAGACACTGCCAAATCAATGTCCATCTAGCTTGTGAAAATTTTTTAAAAAAACCTTCACAAATTGTGTGTTTGACCGTTGGCCCCTTGCATTTTGGAATTTACCAAGCACCAATGTCTTAAGCTTATGAGTCCAAGTGCAATGCATGCACTAGAAATAAATGATAAGGTTAGGTTTTGGGCGTGTCATCCATATTTGCATTGTACATGAATAAGAGTGAGATCTTTTGACACACAAGCAAGGCGTGGAAAACACATCCTTTTTCTTTTTTGGACAAGTTGATAGAAACTTGCCCCCCTCTTTCAAGTTTGTAGGCAAAGCTTTCATGTGACATACAAGCAAGGCTTATGGAGCACATTAAGTAAATGTTTCCTTGGACATGAAGTGCAATACTATATCACCAAGCTTGCTCTTATGTCCTTCATACAACATGTGTTTCTTTCTTTACATCAAAATATTGAAGTGATATATCACCCATTGACATGCACTTAAATGAAGTAAATGTTATTATGAAACCCTTTCATTTACCAAAAAGTTGGCCTACAATTTGAAATTTTTGCATAAAACTTGCGAGAGTGGTAACTGCTTGCATTGAATTGGTGAAGTTTGCTAACTTATGGATGACTCTCGTGGTCATTGAGAAGGATGCTACAACAAGAAGGTAAGCTACTCTAGTTTGTTTATATGTAGCAATGAAGTTTGTAAGAATGTTCGAGGTTAGGTTCTAATAGATTTTATTAGGAGCGTGCCCAATGGAAAGAACTAGCTTGTATGATTATTGTAATCTAATTAGAGGCTTAATTGATGGCAGTATCAAACAATCTCTTCATACTTGTCACTTACTTTGTAACTATAGTGTAAAAAAGAAACATGTCAACTTTTATTTGTTTGTTGTTGCTATTAGAAATTAGTGTTTTCGATTTGCAATTGGAATGCAAAAACAATAGAACTCATTGTTACGTAGCTAAAATTTGTGGCATTTTTATGGATTTTCAATGTGAGAACTAGAATCGGCATAATTATTTTGAAGTTTTAATACTATACGCATAATTATGTACAACCTTGAGTTGCAAGAAACTCAATTTTATGCAAACAAGGGCTCTAAGTGTATAATGACCACAAGTTATGTTTGAACTTTGCCTATGTCATATTTAAAGCAATAAAGGCTTTGTCGAGTGGGATGGGAACCCCAAAGAGCTATTCATGCACGTTTTGGCAAAGAAATACTATAAATCAAAGCGCCAATGCTTCTTGAGCCATAACTTATAGGAAAAGCATTGAAAAACTATAAAGCAAGTTGGAATTCAAATCAACAATTCCCTTCCTAAAGGCTAAAGGATCCAAGGGTTTAATGGAAATAAATGTTTATTCTTCCATGAGGTGGTTATTTGGCCTAACTAATCTAATAACATGCACAAGCAAATTTTTAATGAACTAAGACAACAAAAGCGCATTCAACGCATTACACAAGGACCTCCAATCATGTGTTACTCTATAACCTATTGTTTTTAGGGGTTATTGTTACCACACATGTGTGCACATATGCACACACACATGCACCCACCCACTCCAATTTTACATGGTCGTTAAAGTTGAGATATGGATGTAGTCCCCAACAAATGTAGCTACAGACAGTCTATATTGGCTTCTTTTTCAAATATGTCCTATTGAATGCATGAAACATCAACATAACTTCTTCATTTGTTGACAAAATCACACCTTCTTAATGCTCTAAGGTGACTATTTTTAAGTGTATTGGGTATTGAAAGGATTAGGGAATGAGTGCAAGAACATGATTTGGACAATATAATGATGGCAATGGCCCAAAGTAATGGATTATTTGATGCCTTGATATTGTTGATAACCCTCTCATGCATATTATGTGTGCTAATATATGTGTTTGTGTGCTAGGATAGTTTCAATGCGTGAGTCAACCACAAATGTAAAAAACTGTATGGTTGAACTAGAAGTTAATCAAATTGAGAAATGTTCAATTTGTTAGGATAAAGTGCAATATTCTCTTGAGTGGGGCAAGGTTAGATTCCCCCAAAGTGCCTAATGCAATAGGGGTTTTAGCTCAAATACATAATAAAGAGTTCAATTGTCCCATATAAAGCCAAAGAAACACAACTTGGGTATTCGACGTCCACCTCCTTCTCAAAACTAGTTAAAGTTAGGTAGGAAGATGCAAGGGTCTCGTGCATCAAAAGACCATGCACCCAATTGCATGTGTTATGAAAGTTATATTTTTGTAAATCAAATTTAAAAACAAGAAAATACTAAGAATTGGATCTTATATCTCAATATGAGTGATAATAGAGAGAGAGAAAGAGAGGGGGGGGGGGGGGGGAGGGAGAAGCGGTGGACAAAGTAAAATATTTTGAAACAAATACAGCACAATGGAAGTTTACTAATTACAACTGCAAGAGATGTAATCAACAAGAACAAGTAGATTTGTGTTATATCAAACTTATGGTTGACTATATTGTCGACAAATACACTCAAATGAGCTTCAATGGATGTTGGGAAGTCCAATAAACTTAGTACCTATGTAATCCAAATGACCAATTGACCACTCACAAACATATTGATGTAAAGGTCCCATCACCTAATGCAAAGGTGCCTTGGGTGTCTACCTCACAATCTTCATTTACTCTTGTTGAGAAATAGAAATGCATGTAGCAAGCGTGCATATGTGAAAAGACTTTAAGTGTGTAGATCTAAATTAGGACTATCTAAAAGCAAATGTGAGAGAGAGTTCTATATACTATGAGTTTTTTAATGAAGACAAGTACCACTAGGTTGTGTATTCTCTCTCCTCTCATCCTCAAACAATTTACATGATATCAAAGCTTCATCCTTCAAGCTATTACATTATGGATATATAACTATTGAGGACTACATCATGGAGATATATCAAATTTTGAAGCTACTATTGTAGATCCTAATGACAATAGTAAAGATGTTGCTACTAATTAAACTATGCAAGAGGTTGAAAAGTTATTCCCAAGAAGGAGCTATTCTCCAAAGTGCATGTTGCCATAATTGATTATCATGGTATATTTGATTGATTATTTTTCAATGGTTGTGAATGGAAGCTCTCTTGTTACCGAAATGGAGGCAAACTATGCAAATGTTGTGTATGGAAATGCTAACTATCCTTGTTATACTTCCAACACAAGCTCATATTCCTTGAAGAGACATTTCTTAATTATTTTTTCTATCTCTCTCCTAGAATGCTCTTATCCTGCTCTATCCCTATCTTTCCTTCTACTTTACCATATCATTGCACATAAGGTAGAAGTGAAGAATATTTAAGAAAAGATTGCAATGTTGCACTTCCCTCCATCATTGTAGTCCCATTCAAAGAGAAGAGATTCCAAATTTAAGCTCCAATTATTTTGCAAGCTCTAATGAGGTGCCTTCTATTTTCACTCTTTGATCCACGCCTTGGTTCTCAATTGGCAAGTAAGAGAAGAGGAGAACAAGGGAAGCTCTCTCACAAAAGCACACACTCATGAACCCTCCTCACTCACTCAAGCTTGAGTTCTGGTAAAAGAGAGGATAAGAAGATACAAAATATGCACACACAAGAATGAGTCCCTTCTATTCCATTTAAACTTTGAATGCTTAGGCTTTTAATTCTAGGTTTGCCACCTTTCCACTCACCCTGTTGGCCATTTATGGTAGTTCTAGGCCTTTTGGCATGCTACAAAAATTTAGAACATGAATGGGAGAGAAACCGGCTCTTAAATTTACATTTGTGTGCATGTGACTTTTCCATGCATACCCATGTGTGGAGGACATTTAAACATTTGATCTTGGTTATCATTTCACAAAAACAAAGGTTTATATATTCAAAAATCCAACAACTACTTTTTGTAACTTCTATTTTTAATGATTGATTTTCTCCTCTTCCTTTTTTATTATGCCTTCTTTTTGTCATGTCATCCACTTTGGTCCATGCAACCATATCTCAGGCTGGTTACACACCAAGTAATGGACGGCCAACCCCCGCCCAGAGTGTGGGCATGCACTTTTTGAAATTGGGCACAAACATGGGCGTCATACCTTTACACACCAAAGGGACACAGTTTGTAAAAAAATAAAAAAGAATAAACTTATAAATCTTTTGATTGGTTGCAAATGCAAAAAGTACACCCTTGTCCGCCACTTAACAAAGTGGGCAGGGGAGACTCCCCGTCCAAAAGTGGGCGGGGAGTTCACCTGTTTAACAGGTAAACAACAGGTCATGTCCTCTCCAGTGTGTAAAGGACTGCGGACGCCAACCTTTAAATAAGTGTTTTGATTGGTCAAAGTTTAAAAAGTGGGTGGCCCTTTTTTGGTGTGAAACCAGCCTTAGTAACATTATCTCCTACAATAGTGCAAATCCCATTGGCACTTGTAGTAGGGTACAAGAGTCTTCACAAGAGTAGATAAGTTGAAGATGAGGAAACAAGAGGTTGATGATGGGTCATCTATCCACCACATCCATACTTATAACAACATGCTATCTTGAAGGGAGGTTTCCTATCTCATAGATGCGAAGAGTATGGGCACATGTGCAATCAAGAGAGAGATGCATCTAATATTAGGTGCAAACCGAGGTTCCCTAGGTATGTCCGACACTCTAGGAGCTAGTTGGTAAAGGGAATGTCCAATGTGTTAGGTCTAAGGGGTCAAATCCTTCTAACCAACTTGGAGATGGCATGCCATTGATATGTAGTGGTGGAAAAGGGTTAAGGGGTTAGAGATGGAGCTAATCGAGCAAGGCCAATTTAGCTTACTAACTTGAGGGCCCCTGGGTGCTATATATGTGGGTTCTTTTGCTTTATTTATTTTCTTGTTTTGAATTTATTTGTACAAGGATTAAGGTATCATTGTTAGAGTAGGAGTTTCCTCCATCTTTATTGAACTTTGCCAACCTCATCATACTTTTTGTAATAGTTTTCCCACCATACTTGGTGATCTCGAAAGGAGACCTTATAAGAGTTCCTTTGGATAACTAGATGAACATATGGCCCATGTAGGCACTAGTCTTAATGAGACAATCAAACAAGGGAAGGGGTAGACCTTTTTTTAGCTTTTGAGCAATCACAAAAGTCAAATGTTGAGGGGATGTTGTTTGGAGATTGTGATGGCTGGAATTCTTTGTATGTAGCATGGGGCTCTTCATCTCCATTGCTAAAGGAAGGGGAAGTTGGAAGCAATGTTGCTTATTACTTTGAAGAATTGTTTGCATTGTCATGTATGGATGATTGAGGCCTACTCTTTCAACACATCTCTTTCATGGATGGTGTTGGTAGGGTCCATAGCCATCTACATGACCAAGTCCTAGTGGGTTTGCCTTGGTTGCTTCACCTCTCCATTGAGAGAGTTAGCTATTCTTGAAAAAGAAAAAGTTTAGTTGCTATTTTGCAATAGTCAATATCTCATTCTTTTGATAGAGATTCACTAAGTCTTGGATTTGACAGTTAAGGACCTTGTATAGATTTGCAATCTAGCTCTTTGCTCGTTGAGCACCTTTTATATGAGCCTAGAATTTTCCTTCTCCTATATTTGTAATTGATCTTCAAGTTATGTCACCTCCTTAAATATTTGGAATCTCTCAACATCCACTTATTCTAAGCTTTTCCACTTTTTGATGGGAGATTTTTTATCAATGGATCAGAGGTCAATACTTCTATTCAATAATCAAAGCCTATTACCTGAATTTTAGCATTTATTTCAGACCTCTTTCATCATGATTACCATTTATATTGTCTTGATGCACAACTCTAATTTGATTGTGTTATTCTCTTGTACCTAAGAAACAAATATTGTAAATGTTAAGTACTTGCAATCAGTGAGTCATTGAATCATGGTAGTAAGACCCTCAGCTAATCTCTATTTCTTGATTCCATTTGTTTCCATCGATCAAATCTTGCATATCATTGAAGGCTAAATGAAAATTTTAGTTATGCATTTCATTCCTATTTACTTAAATACAATGCTCCTACCATGTTGATATTTCCAATGAGGAAAAAGGTGGATGCTAGGGGAGATAGCAGAACAATAGAGAGATGACTCTCCCCCACTATCAAAGATCTTGAGGGGGTACAACCAATAGACTTGGGGGGAACTTTGCCCATCTCTTAGTGATTTGGAACTCATACATGAAGCATGTCATGCAGTTATATCGCTTAGCATAGGTATCATGAGTGGAGTCATTGAAGACACAAAATTTCAAATGGAGAGTATTGATCAAGGTCTCATTGATCAATTATAAGGATTATATAGGTTTATTATAGGTTTAATACATGGTATTTTAGCCTATTTCACTCTTTATTAATAGAGTACATGTGTACACAGGAGTAATAGGGCACCTGGGCAGCAGTGATTGGGGTTGATATTTGTTGAGAAATAGACAAATGATGTATGCTCCAAGAGGAGCTGTCCTGAATCCCATATGCACAATGAGGAGAGTGGAACAACTCAAAGCCTATAAAGCATTGTACTTGACTATGAAATGAACACAATATCATGATGCTTGGTACTTTCAGTTAAGTGTCTTGTCATTGTCAATTCTACACAAGATTGTGTTTATGAGTCCAAGCTAATCTATCTTGGAACCTAATTCACTTGTGTAATAGTTTGTCTCTACTTGTCCATGTCATTATGAACTTGGTTTACATCTTTGATCCACCATAGCTTGTGTCATGTCCTAGATCCACATCATTTAACAATATTCAACCATCTATAAGTGCTATAGGTTATTCCAAGTCGATTACAAGTTTTACATAGAGTATTTCACTCAAACAGTGAATTGGGACCCATTTTGGCACATTACCTACTTGGTTATAGGTATTGCAAAGTAATTTGGAAATTTTATATGGCCCAAGTAGGGTATTACAAATCATATTCAATATTTACAGGTTGTATACATGGTACCACAAGGTTTGAAGACCTTAGTTTGGACCTAAGAGGGGTTGATAGACCAAAACAGTGCTTTTACAAGTTGCAGGATTGTTTTGTAAAGTTAAAAAAAATATTATTAAAATATTTATTTTTAAATTTTAAAATGGACTACTATGGCTCATCTGAACAGCTATTTGTTAGCTTTGTTTTAAATAAAAAAGTTATTGATCCCGATTTCGGAGTGAAAAGTTATAGCCATTTTAGTGACAAGAGTTTTACTAGGACTGCAATATAACAATGAGTAGAAATGGTTGGAAACAAAGCAAAGAATAAGGAAAATGATGATGTTTAGCAATAAATTAAGGAAGAATGTGAGGAAACACTTGAGGCACATCATAATGAGGAGAATTTGCAAGAATATGGCACATATATTACTCTCAATGGCACTATTTGTAACCATGAGACTAGACATTCTATAAGTCATACGGAGTTAGTCTCTAAACTGGATCAAGTGGTTGAACAAATGGTTTGATCAATATTCAAACTAAGGAAGCTATGGAGTAGATGGCCCATTATATGGAAGGATTCCTTGGTTAAATTTACATATTCTATTAGAGATTCATTGGACAGACAATGCTCAAATCTCTATGCTTGTGGTGATAGCATGAACGGTAGACAAAGAGAGTAGAGACAAATAGTTCTTTTGGCCATCAAATAATAATCCTCAACCAAGTATTATTGGGAAGAAGGGTATACCACATACAAGTTATGAGATTTTGGAGACTTCTTTTAGGATTGATGAGCCTATTTTGAGCATCCATGGGTCAAATCCTCCTCAAGCAACTATAAATTAACCACCTATTCCTCCATGTAGGTTTCAAACCAACTATCATAGGAGTGCCATAATAATCTTTCAAACCCCACTGGCAATTACATGGATATGTAGTCCAAAGTAACTAATGGATAGCAAGGCCTTATTGAGAGGGAACTCCATGATAAGATTGTGTTGACCAAATATAGTGGACATTTATCATCACCGATTATTTTGGAGGAGTGGACTTTAAAGTTACAGTCTTATTTTGACATTTTCCCTAGGTCAAATGACCAAAAGATTCACTTTTCTACACTTTGCATTGAGGGCTTTGCTCTTATATGGTGGAGGTACATAAAGAGGAAAAATCAATAGGTTGATAGTTGGGAGGAATTCAAAGCTAAGATGGCTCAAGCATTTGTCTCTCCCATTGAGAAAGAAGTATTGGCTAGAAGATGGTATCAATTGTACCAAAGAAGCCTATCAATTAGAGAGTATACTAACTAGTAACACACCACACTATTCCAAGCTATTGAGCTAGCAGAGAGGTATGCTTGTAAGTATAGAAAGGATATTCCCATGTAAGTTTCTTTTGGACAACAAAGGGGTATTGGTAAACATAGAAACTTTTGTGGCAATTATGGAGGATCCAATACTTCATTTAGTGGTCCCAAAGTCCCTACATACTTTACTTTCCATGCTTCAAAATAGCAAAGTGTTTCAAATCAACAATTAGCCATAAAGTTGAGCCTAAGCAAGGTGATAATAGACCTCGAAATAACTCAATAAACAATGACAAGGTTGAGCCTAAGCAAGGTGATAATAGACCTCAAAATAACTCAATAAACAATGACAAGTTTACACATATGGATCTTTTTAAAGAGCGCAAAGAGGAGGGTCTATATTTCAAATGCGGTGAAAAATATACAGTTGATCATGTATCTAAGTGCACTTATAAGAATGCCAAAGCCAATAATTACAATATGATAGTACTTGAGGATGTGGATGATGAGGTCATTGAGAAGAACCAACTATGAGTGCACAAGCTGAATTTGAAGAGCATGATGAGGATCTTGATCTTGAACAATCTTACGAGGTTGCTGATGGATTTCCATTTGACCTTAGGGGGCATGTTCCCTTTGATCCTAATGGAAGAGACTTGACTATTGTTGCTGCCACCACTACCCTTTATTCTATTTCCATGGATGCTTGTATAGATTCAAAGAGCCCCAATACACTTTATATGAAGGGTAGCATTCATGGGAAGGATGTGTTTATCTTGATTCAAAGAGCCCTAACACACTTTGTATGAAGGGTACCATTAATGGGAAGGATGTGTTTATCCTGATAGATAGTGGTAGTATGCATAGTTCTGTAAATAAGTCGATTGTGGACAAGGTACACTATTTTTCCACTGATTTACAATAGCCCGCAAGAGTACAAGTAGCTAATGGTGAAAGGAGATTAGCATCAAATGTATCCATAGGTTCCCATGCCGTTAGCCAAAAATTATGGAGCAAAGATGAACCTAATTACTTTGGAAATGGAACCCATAGATGTTGTACTTGGGTGTGATTGGTCGATGACCGTAGGGAAGATTGCTATGGATTTCTCATAGTTATACATGGAGTTTACCATTGATGGACAACTTATCCATTTACAAGGAATCCCTAATAAATCTCACTTTTACTATTACCATAAAGCAACTCAAGAAGGAGTATAAGAGGTACTCTCAGATTTTTATTTTACACCTAAATAAAGAGGTTAAGGATCAGTCCAAGAATTTAGCTGAGCATCTAGCTTTGAAAGCTCTACTTGAGGAATATAGGGATTTATTTAAAGTTCCTACTTCCTTACCTCCCAAGAGAACAATGGATCACCCTATAGATTTGGAGCCACATTCAAAGACAATCAATAAGCCACCCTATAAACTGCTGTCTAAATATAAGCGTGAAGAAATGTCTAAGAAAATCAAGAAGCTTCTAGAGATAGGGTTCATTGAGCCTAATTCTTCACCTTACGCATCTTTGGTCTTGTTAATGAAGAAGAAAGATGGATTCTTCAGGATTTGTATTAACTCTAGGGATCTAAAGAAGATCATAGTAAATAACAAGTATCCAATTCCTAGAGTTGACGACTTGGTTGGTGAGCTCGAGAGGGGGCTAGGTTCTTTACTGAAATTGACTCGAGATTACGATATCATTAGATTCGTATGTGAGAGGGTGACGATGTTAGAACAGCCTTCAAGATTGATTGAGGGTTATACCATTTCTTAGTGATGCCATTTGGGTTTACCAATGCGGATACCTTCCAGAGTAGTCTAATGAATAAGATATTACAACTTTTTCTCTTTCAAATTTTCATTTTAAAAAAAAATAACATACTAATTTGCAGCAAGACACCACAGGATCATTTGTTATATATATGGAAGGTTTTTAATGTATTGAGGCATTACAAACTCTTTGCTAAGGAGAATAAGTGTTCTGTTATGCAGACATAAGTGGAGTACTCATGCTATATTGTCAGTGAGAAAGGGATACATACTGATCCTAAGAAGGTGTAGTGTGTCAAAGATTGATCAACACCTACCACCACTACTTTACTTAGGGAATTTCTTGGTCTATTGTCATTCTATTGTAAATTCATTAAGCATTATAGGACTGTAGTAGCGGCTCCTTTGACTAAGAGGTTGAAGAAGGAAGCCTTCTTTTGGGATGCACTTTGCAGATTCTTGCTTCAACCACTTAAAGGAACTTCTTACTTCTACTCCTATTTTGGTATGTCCAAATTTCATTAGAGGATTTACCATATAGTGTGATGCCAGTGGCCATGGCATAGGGGCTGTATTTCTACATGAGCATGGAGTTATTGGTGCACAGATCGGATGCCATAAGCGCACGTAGTGAGTGTCAGAAGGTCCCCAAGAACAAAAGAACTCTACTTTTTGGACAAAACTCAATGTAGAAAGCATGCATGACATGAACAAGAGACCAATTGGGTGCAATCTCCCCCCATGCCTTGTGTGAGCACTCTACAAAGCATGTATTTTATGTATTAATCATCTTCAATCTCAAATAATAGCCCAAGTTACAAAATAGCACGCTTTTGGCTTTTGAGTTTGCTTTAGTGCCAAATAGAAATAAAGCTAATGGGCGGGTGCCCAAGAAGTCAGGCATACCCAATACAATGTCCAAATACAAATATCTAAATCATGCACCCATGCACATACAAAAATAATAAATAAATATCCAACGCCTTAATAAATAGGCGCGACAAAATATAGGCGCCATGCCTAAGGTATGCGCCCATCAAAATATAGATGATGACTCGAATACACGCTATTCTCCAATGCTTTCCTCCACCACTGCTGCTATCTCTACACATCAACTGAAGCATTCACAATTGTTAGTAAAATAATACAATTAAACCGACAAAAGTGAATACCTAGCAGTCTTCAGCTACATAAATAAATCAATTGGTTAGAAATCAATCCTAACCTTAATTTATCACGAGTGCGCACTCTAAACTCATTAAAGTTTATTAATTTAATATGTATTTTGCGGAATCACCCATGTACACACTAAATTAACAAAATACCTGAAAAGGAAAGGCGTCCCCATTGACTTCTCGCACAAAGAATCCACGTTGTGTATGAGCCCCGAAAATCAAACTTTACGGAATCCATCGTGAAATATGCCTCCTGGCATCATACCCCCAGGGTGGGATAGCAATTGTCCTCAATTCCTATTAGCTCAATGTGGAGCTAACAGAGTGGGGAAAGCATTTAAGTCTCTAGCGTGCATCCATTGGGCCTCTTCAACAGGATGGTTTTTAAACTTGACAAAATATCTAGAATATCTACGGCCAGTTCTAGTGGTCATAAAATCAATATCTATAATAGCTTCAAGCTCAAGGATTTCAGTCTCTTCATCTAACAAAGGTGGGTTTTCATAGACAGGGTGTACAGGTAATTGGCCTCTAAAGGGTCGTAATAAACTAATATGAAAGGTGTTATGAATTTTCCAATGTGGTGGTAGTTCTAACTTAAATGCATTGTCATTGATTTTATGAATGATCTTAAATGGTCCATAGAATCTAGGCGCTAATTTCACATCTGGGTGTTTATCTACACTTTGTAATCTACGTTTTTCTATACGTAACCAAACATAGTCATCAACTTTGAAATTCATAGCTTGTCTTTTCTTATTTACTTGTTTTGTATATGATTGTTGGGCTTTGGCAATCATGTCTTTAACCTCATAAAAAATAGTAGCGTGCATGTTAGCAATATCATCAGCACTCTGAATTTTATTTGATAAAGATGCAACATGTGTAGACAATCTATAACCATAAATAACTTCAAATGGTGCTTTCTTTGTAATTGTATGCCGTGTATTGTTATATGCAAAATGAAGCAAATGTAGATGTGTATCCCATGTGTGTGGTTTAGAAATAGTGTAAGCACGTAAAATATCTAAAATAGTACTGTTAGTAGCTTCTGTTTGTCCATTTGTTTTAGGATGAAATGCAAATGAAAAATCAATCTTTGTTCCTAAGTTAGCAAACAAAGTAATCCAAAAATTATTGCAAAATCTAGAATCACGATAAGAAATAATAACTTTTGGTAAACCATGATTAATAAAAACAATTTTCAAAAACAACTGAGCTGCTTGAGATGCTGTTAAAGTTTTCTTGCATGGAATGAAATATGCTTGTTTGCTAAACTTGTCTACAACAGTCAAAATCATATCATGGTTAGCTTTAGTGTTAAGAAAACCAGTAATAAAATCCATAGAAATCTGTTCCCATGGTCGTGATGAAATAGATAAAGGCATAAGTAAACCATACTGTTTACCATGATGTCTCTTAACTCTTTGACAAACTTAACATTCAGAAACAAAGTTAGATACATCAGTATCCATATGTGGCCAATAAAAATCTTCAGTCAATGTACGCAAAGTAGATATAATACCTCTATGACCTTGATATGGAGGACAATGAATCTCATTCAAAACAAAAGTTCTAAATGGAACTGTAACACATAATCTCTTTTCATAAAACATGAATCCATCATTGTAAGACAGTGAGTCAATAGGAATGCAGTTATTTCCAACTAATTTATTCCAATCAGCTTGAAAAGTAATATCCTGATGATAAGTATCTTTCATAGAGATAAGGGAATCAAATGATATGACAGAGATATTATGAATGGTTAGTCTTCTACTTAAAGCATCGCCTACTACATTCTCTTTTCCTGGTTGATATTGTATAAGGGGATGAAAACTCTGAATGAAAGCTGCCCATTTGATATGTCGATCAGATATTTGGGGTTGACTAAAGAGATGTCTAATGCTTTGTTGGTCACTCTTAATCATAAATTCAGAACCCATTAAGTAATGTTTCCATTGACGTAAGGCTTGTACTACAGCTAGTAATTCTTTATCATATGTAGAATATTTAAGTTTAGACGGTTTCAGTTTACAGTTAGAGTAGGCTATGGGATGATTATCTTGCATAAGTACAGCTCCTATTCCAGATCCACTAGTATCAGTAACTACTAAAAAGAATGGTCTATTGAAATCAGGTAGTTGTAATACATGAGCATGGGTTAATGCATGTTTCAATAAATCAAAAGATTTTTGTTGATTATCAGTCCATTTATAAACAATACCCTTCTTTAAAAGTTTAGTCAAAGGCAAAGCAAGTAATGAAAAATTTCGCACAAACTTTCTATAAAAACTAGTAAGACTAAGAAAAGAACGTAACTCATGCACATTTTTGGGTATGGGCTAATTCAATATTGCTTCTATCTTTTTAGGGTCAACCTTAATACCTTCTGATGAAACAATATGACCTAGATATTCAATTTTCGTTTGAAAGAATTCACTCTTTTCTGGATTAGCATACAATTGATTATCTTTCAACAACTTGAAAACTAAAGACAGATACTCATAATGCTCATTTTCATTTTTATCAAATACCAAGATATCATCAAAGAATACTATAACACAATGCTGATATTTCAAAAATATGCGATTCATCATTCGACTAAATGTAGCAGGTGCATTAGTCAATCCAAAAGGCATCACTAGAAATTCATAATGTCCAAATTGTGTTCTAAATGCAGTTTTGAATATATCAGATTTATCTAATCTCACTTGATGATAACCAGATTCAAGATCTATCTTACTGAATATGGCAGAACCTTGTAGTTTATCCATAAGATCATCTACCCTAGGAATCGGATATCTATTCTTAACAGTAATCTTATTCAGGGCATGATAATCAATGCACATGCGATAAGTATTATTATTCTTCTTTACCAATAAAACAAGTGCGCCAAATGGAGAACTACTAGGTCTAATTAATCCTCTGGTTTTAGCAATTCTTCTACTCGATTTTGAATTTCTTTCCGTTCAATCTGGTTATGCCTATATGGTGCTTTACATGGTGGTTGTGTACCAGGAATTAAATCTATTTTGTGATATTTAGGACGTGAAGGTGGTAGTCCAGGTGGTAAATCATCAGCAAAACAATCTTTAAATTTAGCAAGAAATTGTTTATGCTTAGGATGCATATGTTTTTCTTTAGCTTGAAGTTCATTGACCCAAATTAAATAAGATTTACTACTTTTACGTAATGCACGTTTAGCTTGAGTATGAGTCAGCAGCGGAAAATTATTAGATGCGTGCATACCATGCAATGTAATTTGTTTTCCTTGAAAATGAATTTTAATTGAATGCGTGGAATAATCTATGTTAGGATTATACTGATGACACCAAGGCATACCTAGGATAATATCACTAGACTGCAAAGGTACAACTAGAAAATTCCTTCGTTCAGTGTATTCACCAATTTTAATTTCTAAGTCATGCATCTCTTGTGTTCCATTATATCTTGTGCCTAAGAATGCTGCTTTAATGCAATAATGTGTAGAAACGGTTTGTAATTTCAGTTCTTTCACAAACTTTGCAGAAATAAAATCATGTGTACTACCATCATCATGCAAAATAATCTTTTCTTTTTCATGCACTAAACATTTCATTGTCAATAAAGAATGTGGAGTTGGCATACCTGGTAAAATATTTGAAGGAGTAGCAATGTCGTCTTCATCTTCCGTAAAGTCAAGCATTTCCTCACGTTCTTCTTCATCCATTGCTCCAAGATAATTGATTTGGACAAGTGGCTTCTTCGATTGGCAATTGGCTGCTAGATGTCCAGGTTGATGACATTTGTAACACACTATAGGTTTGGCTTTAGATACATTGTTGGCAATGGCAGGAAGTCTAGGAATATTAGGATTTGGCTGTGAGGATGGCTTAGGGTTTTGATTGGTATTTGATGGCAAAGCAGGTGGTTTTGTCCAAGACTTATGGAAAGATGATGAAGGAAAATGACTTTGATTGAATCTTCTAAAATTTGAATTGAATTGCTTGGAATCATAGTTACCATTTGCTTGAAATTGTTGTGGGTTTGTCTCTTCCTCGAATCTTGTCTTCAGTGTCATGAGCCAAAGAAATTGCATCTTCAAGGGTTGTAGGCTTGAATATATTGACTTCAGCGTAGTAATGTGCAAGTAATCCAGACATAAACTTGCGCTTGTGAGTCACTTCAGGTACATCTTCTAGCATGCGTAGTTGCAGTAGGGCATTCCAAAAACGTTCGATGTATTGGGAAACAGGCTCACGATCTCTTTGCTGTAGAAGATTCCATTGCTTTATGGCTTTTTCATGGAATTGTGGAGGAAGGAAATTCTGCAAAAATTTCTTTTTGAAACTCTCCCAGATAGTGGGACAATCAATGCTCTTTCGAACCACGATCAACCAAAGAGATGCTCGATCGACTAAATAATTAGTGACACATTTAATTTTGTCTTTTTCAACGTATGTCTCTTCATGAAAGTAGTCATCAAACTGACTGATAAATGCAAGGACAGTTTTTCCATCTCGAGTTCCATTGAAAGTACAGAATTTGAAATTTCTTTTACTTATCTTTATTTCTTTGCGGATGGATTGAGCTTCGAGCGTGGCATCGATGGTACGTCGAATAAGATCTTCGGGTTGTGATCCATCTTTATCACTGGTAGATCGTTGCAAATTGGCCAATTGAACTTGCAAAGCTTGTCGGGCTCTTCGTTCTTCATCAAGCTGCATCATAATCAAATCCAATTTTTGTTCCATTGTAGGTTCATGAAGATCACCTTTAGCCATTAAATCGTCCATATTTTGTTCTGTCATCCTGTAAAAATCCAAAAGACCTCACACTCTCAAAATCCGATTAGTGGGATGAGCGTAGCTCAAAGTCGGGTATACAAGGCTTATAGATTTTTGTTTGGCTTTTACGGTCTTTGTCTTTTGCGGTTGCGGGATTCGTAGTCTTCGTAGAAACTGCGTATATCCTTCTGCGCGTGCTAAAACTGGTTGAGCAAGTTTGCGTATGTAAATAGAGTCTTCCAGGGAACAATTTTGTAGTTCTATGCTTTTGCGCAGGAACAGTCCTTATGGGAGTTATTGGAATTAGTATGTAATGACTTCTGTGACTTGTTTGACCTTTATGACTTACAGTAATCACAAGACTTGGAGAACTTTAGTGATTAAGCTTTTGTAAAGCTATATGACTTAAGCTTAAGAAAGAATACTGCCTGTCATCGATTTTTAAGGGGGGTAACCGTTTTTTTGCGCCGAAATTCACGCTAAACTGCCACTGATGCCGCCGATGATCAAATTGAAGAAACTAAGCCTTTTTAAAGCTTAGTTCTAAGCTTTTACTTTAAGCTTAAACCTTTTTAAAGATATCGAAGCTTATCTATTGACTGTGGAAAAGCGACTTGGAGAGAGATGTAGGAGTCCTCCGCCTCCTCAGGCCGGTCCCTCGCGATTAGAGGCTGTAGACAGAGGTTCTTGACCCGCCAGGAATCCACCCGTATCGACCGTTCGTGATGAAACTCACTGTAGAGCTCGATCGTTCCAGGAGCTCCGCCTTCACGCAAGATGGGTAGCGAGTGGAAGCTCTCGATCTCAGCTTCGCTCCGATACCACTGGTGCACAGATCGGATGTCGTAAGCGTGTGTAGTGAGCGTCAGAAGGTCCCCAAGAACAAAAGAACTCTACTTTTTGCACAAAACTCAATGTAAAAAGCATGCACGACATGAATAAGAGACCAATTGAATGCAATCTCCCCCCATGCCTTGTGTGAGCGCTCCACAAAGCAAGTATTTTATGTATTAATCATCTTCAAGCTCAAATAATAGCCCAAATTACAAAATAGCACGCTTTTGGCTTTTGAGTTTGCTTTAGTGCCAAATAGAAATAAAGCTAATGAGCGGGCGTCCAAGAAGTCAGGCATACCCAATACAATGTCCAAATACAAATATCTAAATCGTGCGCCCATGCGCATACAAAAATAATAAATAAATATCCAATGCCTTAATAAGTAGGCGTGACAAAATATAGACTCCATGACTAAGGTATGCACCCATCAAAATATAGATGATAACTCGAATACACGCTATCTTCCAATGCTTTCTTCCACCACTGCTGCTATCTCTACACATCAACTGAAGCATTCACAATAGTTAGTAAAATAATACAATTAAACTGATAAAAGTGAATACCTAGCAGTCTTCAGCTACATAAATAAATCAATTGGTTAGAAATCAATCATAACCTTAATTTATCACGAGTGCGCACTCTAAACTCATAAACATTTATTAATTTAATATGTATTTTGCGGAATCACCCGCTATGAAATCACCCATATACACACTAAATTAATGAAATGCCCGAAAAGGATAGGCATCCCCATCGACTTCTCGCACAAAGAATCCACTTTGTGTATGCGCCCTGAAAATAAAAGTTTACGGAATCCACCGTAAAACCTCACGGAATCCACCGTGAAATATGCCTCCTGGCATCAGTTATTGCCTTTGAGAGCCACAAGCTTACAAACAAGGAAATGACTATGAATATCTATGACCAAGAGATATTGGCTATTCTTCATGCGATAAAGAAGTCACATCATTATTTGTATGGCAATTGATTTAGAGTTCAAAGTGGTCACAAGGTCCTAAAGTACTTCCTTACTCCATCAGATCTCACTCCTAAGCAATATAGGTGGGTAGCTACTTTGCAAAACTATGATTTTGACATCCCTCACACAAGGGGTAAGGACAATGTGGTAGCCAAGTTTCTTTTTAGAATGTGGGCATGTTAAGTTTCAATTATGAATGAGCTACATAGTGATTAGATTAAGGAGTTACATGAGGCCCAACTTTTGGATAATTAGCTTAGCCTTGTATTTTAGAAATTATAGCAAGATCTCATGGAGGAATACTCACATTATTAACTTAAAAATGGCCTAATTTGGCTTAACGGTGATATTGTTATTTCCTCTATTTCTTCTTTCAAGTTTAAAATTATTGAGGACTTGCATTCTTTGCCTATAGTTGGACATTTTGGAGTGTTTGAAACCTATGTTAAGATCAACAAAAGTTTCCATTAGAAAGGATTGTGAAGAGACATGAAGGATTATATTACGAAGTGTATGCCTTGTCACAGTAGAACAAGGATAATACTTATGAGCTAGGTGACTTGTTGCAATCGTTCCCTATCCCCGAAGGAAAATGGACATTTATTACCATGGATTTTATTATTGGCTTATCTACTGTCCAAAAGGGATGGAATAATATCTATGAAGTAGTAGATGGACTTACCAAGGCAGCCCATTTCATTTCTACCAAGACACTGTTTATTGCTTTCAGAGGTGGCTAATCACTTCATGGAGTAGATCTTTAGATTACATGGATTATTGTGATTTTAGATGATAGGGATACCAAGTTCATTAGCAACTTCTGGTAGATAGTATTTAGCTCCATAGGTACTAAGTTGGCTCCTTCTACATCTTATCATCCACAGAGACTGATGGCCAGACAGAAAGGGTAAATAAATGGTTGTTGGATGGAGACTAACCTCTGCAATTTCTTTCATGATGTGTAACACGTATGGGATTCATGGTTGCATTTGGCTAAGTTTGCCTATAATAACTCCACTCATGCTAGTATTGGAGTTTTACCCTTTGAGGCTATGTATAGTTATAAGATGCCTTTACCTGTAATTTCAGTTAGAAGATTAACCCTCATGGGAAAGAAGAACTGGAAAGACCATTTTTCAGTAGTGTAAGATGAATCTTAGAAAAACTCAAGATCAAATGAAGATGTATACTAATGAGAAGAGGCAATGTTTAGAGTTCCAAGAAGGAGAGTTGGTTTTGCTTAAAGTATCCAAGTCTCATTACTCTACTTTGAAGGATGGATCTAGTAACAAACTTGCTCATAGGTTTTATGGTCCCTACATGATCCTTAAGTGTATCGAAGACTTGACATAGAGACTAGAACTACCCTCTTCTACAAAGATTCATAATGTGTTTCATGTCAGCTAACTCCAATCCTTTTATGGTACTTAGGTGGAAATAGTTGATGAGATACCTCCTACGGATAAATAATATCTTATTTAGTATATCCCTAAGGAGATAATAGGCAAGCATGAGAAGAAGCTTCGCTCTCATTCTATTACTGAGCATTTAATTAAATAGAGAGTGCCACTCAAGAAAGCTCCTTAGAGGCTAGATTCTATACTAGATGAGTTTTCTTACTTACGAGATGCATTATGGTCAAGGTATACCTAGTAGTGGAGCCTATTTTGGTACAGATAGGGTCTAGACAATAGTCTATTTCAGAATACTTTTTATTTTGCCTAATTTTCATAAATATGCCACCTATATAGGGTCAAAGTACTTGTCAATAGCTAATTTTGACATGTGGCATGTTCATTTGGATACTTCTATCATAAGTTATAGTAGATTTTGTTCAGTAGGGCTTGTTCATACAATATGCTGTCTATTCATTCCAGAGTTTAAATTTTGAAAATCTAAAGGCTCAAATTTCTTTCTTGAAGACATATGGATTATGTATATGGTACATGCCTCTCTTCATGTCTTCATTTCAGTTAATAAATCTCAATTTCTTCATTCATTTTCCATATTTTGTATAGCTAAAATAAGAGTAGTACTTTGTTTCATCCATCCTTCTTCACCATTGTAAGTTTGTTTTTGTGGGCAAAAACCTTAGGCAAGGGATGGATTGTAAGAAGCTGGGAATACATGTTTTAGTGAGAGATTATTAATAATACCTTGTCACACTAGCATAGGTATAAAAGGTGTGAGCCGTGTTATTTTTAACATCTTTCTCTCATCTCACCTCCTTGTTTCATAGCTTTGATAGCTTCTCTCTCTTCTTTCCTATTTTTCTAGTATTTCTCTCTCCTCTCTTCTCTCTCTTCTGCTTTCCTTTCCCTCACCTCTCAACCATCTTCTTGAAAATTTGCTAAACTCAAGATTAAAATTAGGTTTATTATCTTGAAGCAATCCATGTCATGCATGCATAACTCAAAAATTGCATCTTTTTGGGTCCTTCCAAGCATGAATTGCTTAATCTATTGGTTACCTTTTACTAGAAAGCTAGAATTTCAATGAAAAAAACATAGAGTTTTTGCTCTTCAACATGAAAATTCATGAGTTTCATTTGAGATCTTCCCAATATTAGTGGAAGCATGAAGGCTTCCCCTAAAATAGTAGCCCAAATGCATAATTTTAATATGACAAACTACATATGATAAATGCATGCATAGGACCATGAATTTCTCAACAAGTGATAGTAAGTACTAGTAATTGGTGTTCATAACTAGTGAAACAAAAACTTGGATCCATCTTGACCATCTAAATAAGGACATGAAGCTCTCCCCCAAAGGATAATGTAAAAGTATACTTTGAGCTTTATAGTGCATACATGCTTGGAAGCTTCAACTCTTCATGCCAATCGAGAAGTTTTATGAAATTCTAGATCATACCTAGTCTGATCTTAGTATTTAGCATGGAAAATGTCTCGATGATCCATGGTGCAAGGCATGTCAATCATGTCTAAGAGAATGTGCAAGGAGATGCGATTGTCATGTTTTATGATACATAGGAAATTGAAAAAACTACATGGTTTTTCAAATTCCAACTAATTCAATGTGATTTTTATGTTGGACAGAATGCCATATTATTCTAGTTTCTTTTACGAGTGTTTTTGTGTGTTTTTTTCTTTTTTGGTGTCTTATTTAACTTTTTAAGTATTTGCCATCTTTATTATTATTTTCAATATTATTGCTAGATTTCCATATTTTTTCACATTTTTTAAAACTTTATATCATAGCTTTTTAACCATGGGGCATACCACATAGAATTCTAGGTTATACTCAAAACTTTGCAATTCTATCTAAGCTAGTTGGTTTAATGAGTAGCAACATAAGGTGTGCAATGGTAGATAGACTCAAGCACACTAGGGTTATCCAAGTGGCTAGCAACTTAAAGTTCATCCTTCATATGGGCTTTGTCAAGAAGTAGGTGGTTCAAGAGCTCACTTGAGATAGCATGATTGTCCTCGATGTCTACTATTACCCTTATAGAAATTAGAATTGTATAGACTATGCCATATTCTATCAGCTTCAATGCCCTTTGAGTTGTTGAGTTGGATACTATGGCTTTTTGGGATTCAACTAATTCAAGAGCATCTAGTGTTGCTCAAATGGGTTCCCATCCTTCAATCTTGCTATGATGCTATCAATCCCTCAATTTGTTTCTAGTAGGGCTCTTAAAGTTTGAACAAATTAGTATTGTTCACCTAGTTGTGTGTAGGACAATGTTTTCATGATTTCTTTGGCTTGTGTTACTTGCATCGTGGCAACCACATCAATTATGTTCCATCATTTACCCCTATATCATGGAGATCATAAGCTTGTGCTAATAAGATAAACATGATTTCTAATTGAGCCCTATTTTTGCCTAGACTTTTGACCAATTCAACTCAAATCATGCTTAAAACTAGCAAGTGGATTGGGTTTCAAGAAGCTAATTTGATGGTTACATATTGTATTTACAAGCTTCAAATTTTGCATTCCTTAGAAGTCAAAGTATTGGTCTTATGGCTATCCTTTAATTACATAATTATAATTTTTGTTTGTTGGTTCACCTTAGGTTGTAAGGTTTGGTTTGTGTCTCCTAATTATTGAATCATATTGATTTCTAGATGTTTGGAACGTTTGTTTATGTGGATTTTATGCAAGAGCTAGTGCCATTTGTGCCTCTACTTTGGAGTGGTCCGTCGGCTTAAAGTAAGTTGTTTGGGTGTATAGGCAACTACCTACTTCTAGGACACCTTGATTTGAATAAGCACCCTCTTCTATTTGAATTTTGGACCATGATGATGTTTCTAATCCTATTTGGTAAAACCAAAAGGTGAGGCTGCCTTGATAAAATCCTTGAGCTTGTACTAGCCTTTTGGGCATCGTTCATAGTCTTGTGGTTCTTCATTTATAGCACACCTAGACCTATTTTTTCTTCTTTAGGTTGCCTTTTTGCCTTATTCTTGTGGGGTTGTCATAAGGTGTACATTGACGATACTGCTTTTTCTTTGGTGTTGTTGGGGGTTGGGACTTGACTTAGTAGTTTCTTTCATTTTCCCAAGAATTTTTGTAATTCTCTTCCTCATTGTTAGTCAAATCTATGGGTTGAGAAATTGGAGGGGTTTCCCTACATTTGGCTTCCTTTAGTTGCATGTGACCTTTCTTGTTGAAAGTTGCGATGATTTCCCTTTCCTTATTGTAGCAAATTTTACTTTTCCACACACTCTCATGGCTATATAGTACATAGAAAAAAATAGGCACATCTTTAGTTTCAAGATACTACTATCTTGCACTTCCCTAACACTAAGGAGGACTTTCCCTTGTACGATTTGATTTCATGTTTGAAGGTAGTACTATTGTGAGCGTCTTGAATTGGTCCAAGCTTCATAGGTCAAAGTCTTATTATATTCCCCCTCATTAATGAGAGCTTTCAATATGCACTCTTTCCTTACGATGAGCCTCAACTCAAGATTGGGGTTTGGGGGGGGGGGGGGGGGATGCTCACGTCTAGCTCAAGTACCTAGATTGCTGTTATATTGATATCGTCATCCAAGAAACCCATTGGTTACCACGTGTGAACGAGTTTTCTAGGTAGTAATACTTCTTGATGTCACTTCCATCAAAGTGGCCAACCTTGTCTCAATCCAAAGTCTCAAGTTCTGCATTCTCAAACACTTGCTAATGTAATGAACCCGAAAGGATACTAGTCCTTGAAACTTTGTCTTCCATTTATGCCATTTGATGGAGTAGATAACCTTTTTTTAAGTTTCTCTATTGGGGGAGCCTATTATACCAGACTATCCACCTTGTTTTTCCACAACTAATGTACACATATATTGGCTATATTATTAATAACTATTATAAATATATTGGCTATAATATTATTAACTATTATAAATATAAATAGCTAATAGTTAGATAACTCATAAACGAGCTATTAATTTAAGAACGTTAACATATTACCTTTAAATCAATGTATGAACTATAATTTTAATATTAATATATTAGTTAATTAATATATTCATATGTCTTAATACTAATTGTTAATATTAACTATATCATAACATATAATCAATTTATGATTAATGTTAATACTAAATGAGCTATTAATTATAAGAACATTAACATTTTTAGTTATTAAATTGATTATACTAATGTATTAAACATTAAAATATTGATTAAATACTACTATATAATTATTAAAATTAATATAGTGTTAATATCTAAGCTATAATAAATAATATACCATTAATGAATTTTATCAAGTTAAGATTTATAAATATAAATATTTATTCATGGTGATAACATTGAATTAAGAAATTATAATTATAATTTTATATATATATATATATATATATATATATATATATATATATATATATATATATATCTCTCTCTCTCTCTCTCTCTCTCTCTCTCTCTCTTTCACACATCCTTGATTTTTTGATTCAATGTTATCGATTTGACAATGTTACTCCTTGTCTTGCTACTATTCATCACCGACACCTTGTTGGTCCTTATATTGACATTGCTCTCTTACTTCTCCTTGTCTTATTCTTGTTGCTCCTCCTCCTCCTACTATTGCTCCTCCTAGTCTTATTACTCCTCCCACTCTTGCTCTTGCTTCTCAGTTTGATCCTCCTCTTACTCATAGCCTTTGAAAAAAAAGCCTTTTTAAAGCTTTCATGTCACCCACCAACCCATGTTTCCAATCTCTCTCTCTCTCTCTCTCTCTAATTCTTTGTCTCTCACATTTGCTCTCCTATATAGAATGCATTTAACACTTCACTAACTCAAAGTGGCTCTATACCCCCCACCCCCTCCCCCCCATCTCTCTTATTAGTATAGACACAATAGCCAGATCAAAGAGAAAAGACCTCAATCTTTCATTCTCTCCATCATCTATTCCCACACCACATCCCATCTCTCTCTCTCTCTCTCTCTCTCTCTCTCTCTCTCTCTCTCTCTCTCTCTCTCTCTCTCTCTCTCTCTCTCTCTCTCTCTCTCTCTCTCTCTCTCCCCCCTTTAGAAGCTACCAATGAGGTCCCAATATTTCTACCTCAATAGTGACAAGTCAATAAGGACTTACGGCCATGGGACTTACTGCAAGACTGTCCATGTGACGACTGAGAGTGAGAATGTTGAGAGTCTCTCCCATGGCGGTCATTATTGCCTCTAATTGTCAAAGCATGAGAGGTATTGGAGGCATCACTATTCTTTTTGTTAACCTCTTCTGTCAAGAGTGCACTGTCTATATCTTGCAGCTCTAACCCATTAGTAGGTATGTTGGCACACACAATAGTATGAAATATATCCCACGATTTAGGCAGTGTAACAAGGAGAAATAAAGGAAGAAGAGTGCCCTTGAATTCAATCACCTGTGAAGACAAATGCTTGTTAATGAAATGAAACTCACTTAAGTGAGATGACATAGAAGTGCCCTCCTTCATGGAAAGATCCATGAGTTGCTTCATCCAATGCATTTGAGAAGTGGGGCTCTGTTTGTCATAGACATTGCGAATCTTTTCACATAATTCCCATGTGAATGGCCCATCAAAGTTAACATTATAGAATAATTGCCTAGAGAGGGATAATATAATGGTGGACTTACATAATTTAGGCCTTCTAGTAGCTATAGGTGGTGCCATCCAACTTTCAATATTAAAGATAGCACTATCAATCAAGCCACTAGCCATAATGAAGGCAAACAAGTGCACCGACTATCAAAAATAAGCTACTGTAATTATTACAAACAACCCTAAAACTATTGCCAGATCAAGCTAAAAACAAGGGGTATGGACCAAGTAATGAATTTTCCACAATAGTCAATGCAAAGAGCTATCAAATGAAGGTGATTGCTTGCATAAACAATGCAATAAACTTTAATTATAGCATGCTAAACATAAAGTACATAAGTAAGAAGTCAATGCCAAAGAGGGGCAATCATTGATATAAAACAAAGTGCAACTGGCAGGGAATAGCTCCAACTAACAGTGAGTGAATATGTGATTAGCACTGAGAATTGTCAAAGAATCAGTGTGTTAGACTGAGATACATCCATAGGCATAACCATCATATATAGAGTGGGCCTCACATGTAAGAGAAGAAACCAACAAGAGGTACAATGGATTGAGAAATGTAATGGAAGCTCAGTACATAACCAACCAAGATGCATACATCATTGACAACATCATGATAGAGATAGCCCAAAAGTAAGGTCAATGGATTGAGAAGAAACCAACAAGAGGTACAATGGATTGAGAAAGGTAATGGAAGCTCAGTACATAACCAACCAAGATGCATACATCACTAACAACATCGTGATAGAGATAGCCCAAAAGTAAGGTCAAGTCAGACCATTAAGCATCAAATGCCTACATAAAGCATGACAAGAGCATGTACATGTCACCAAGTGCCCACGGTCTCATTGTAAGACCCTCAAGCACAATTGTGGAACCAAATTCTCAATGTAATATTCAAATGCCAAGAAGTGGCCCCCACTAGAATGAAAGTCGAATATGCTAGATGAACAAACAAAGCTCAAACTATCATTTGGAAGCCATCCATACATCCAAGATCCAAGTAGCATACATCTGGGAGCATCCAACCCAAGTATCTTGCAAGGCTCTTATTGGAGCATTAAATTGCCATACATAATAGTGAATGACAATCAATGTCAAAATTTAAAGCTCCAATCTTAGCTCAAATGCAATTTACGAGCATAACAAAGCATGTAACATGAACCATAAGCATTGGTATATCACCGAGAATAATCGGTAAGCACTTGGGAGCAATATGCATACGCTTTTAGTGATAAATTAGGCTTAAGCCTTGGTTACTATAGCAACTAGCAAACTAAGCAAGAACAATGCTCAAATCAATTCCAAAATGAGCTTAAAGCATAGGCATATCATCCTCGAACATGGTAGCATTACACATAGCCATTTGGGCATCAAAAAGGTATGCCACTAATCATGGGACATTAAAGACAAGGGGATGCCCTATTATTACAGCCTATAAACTATAATGCACAATCAAGAGCTGAAGGATAACACTCCAATGGAGTGCTCAAGTAGCAAAGACCAGTAATGCCAATGGTATAAAGGTCCACCCAAAATCTAGAGAGGCTGCTAATGATGAAGGGGCTACTGGTGATGACTATGAGGAACTATCTAGATTGGTGCAATTAGTGCATGCCTATTGTGAAGGGCTACTCCACATTTTGCAGGGTAGGACTGGTTGGGGAGGGTAGGGAGGCACTAAGAGGTGCCCAAGAAGCCTTCAAGCAAGGTGGGAAGCAAGCCAAGCTTCAATGAGAAGATGTAGGTATGGATGCCATGTTTTGCAAGTTGTTTGTTGTGATTAAGCTAAAATGTGGCTCAAGATCAAGCTCAAGGGAGCTCATTGAAGCCTTCTAGCATGTCCAAATAAGTGGAAAATAGGGGAGGGTCACAAATCATACCTCTTCAAGCTGAGCTATGGCTGCCATGAAAGCAATTGTTGTAGGTATTCAAAAGAGAGTTGAAGCAATGCCGGGTTGAGCTCCTCAATGTTGGTGCAATTGGTTATGAGGTCTAATTTATGAATATGCTCCAAGACCTTCGCCAAAACCATCTCTATGTCAAGAAGAGTAAGTGCGTAGTTTGTATAAATCGAATCAAATACTTGGAGTACATTGTTTCTACTAAAGGGATATTGGTTGACCCTATAATGGTCAAGGATTTCTAAGATAGTCAAAGAAGTCCATGGATTTCTAAGACTAATAGGATGGTATTAGATCTTCATCAAGGATTATTATGTTATAATAGCAACGCTTATTGATTTTCTAAAGAAGCACACCTAGATCAAATGGGTAGTAGAGTACCGACACAGCTTTGATAAACTCAAGGAATCTATAACCAGAGCTCCAATAGTAAAACTCCCCAAATTCAATCAAGAATTTGAAATAATTACTGATGCAAGTGGACTTATGATTGAAGAAGTCTTAGCACAAGAAGAAATTCTTGTGGCTCATACCTCATAGAAGCTTAAATCCTATGAATACAACCATGTTGCATATGACTTGGAGATTACTTGTCGTAACAGAGGCCTTGAACCTATGGATGCATTATCTCTTAGGAAGGAAGTTGACTCCAATGTGACAAACCATGAAAGTCTTAAGGGGACATTTACTTGTATAGATTTAAATATAAGGCAAAGAAGATGGACTGAGACATTAGTAGAGTTTGATTTTGAAATTAAATATAGGCCATGAAAGAATGATGTTGTATTAGATGTCTTAAGTGAGAAGGTGCTTCTTAATAGCATGGTTAAGGTAGAAAAGTTAGGGACCACGTCCATTCATGATAATCCTACCTTATACCTTATATGCTAATCTATTCATCATGACAAGGAGTATGAGTTGCTCATTAAAAAGGTACTCAAAAGGTGGGAAAACAGATAAGGAGTAAGATGATATAAAGGACTATTATCTAAGTAATGGGTACTTTTACTACCAAGATCACCTTAGTATTCCAAAGAGTTAGGGTCTTAATGCCAAAGTCTTGTGGGAAGCACATGAAGTTAAAGCCACTTGTGAAGAAGTACCACAATAGGATGTTTAGGCTAATCTATATATAAGTATGGAATTTTGTAGTTGGATTATCCACTCTTTTTTGTGAATACATGTTGGGCAACACGTGCTCAATGTATTTGGAATGTTTGAAAGCACTCCTATTATTTTAGGAGGCTTGACAGCTTAACTAATGACTACCTCTCACAGAATCTCTCCTACACAAATGTAACCATATGTTTGTAGTGAGTGGCATGGCCTTCCTTCAATCGTATAAAGGATGCACTTTGCATGCTCCATGACCCAGGTGCATGCTCCTTCATTCCTCAACCCTCTACCGCCTCCACATGTGAACGAGAAAGCATGGGCATGGCAAGAGAGAGTGCTTGAAGAGAATAATAGAAGAGCTTCACCCTCTTGGTCCTTCACCCTCACTCTCTTACTCTCACTCTCACTCTCACACACTCCCACAATGGAAGAAAGAAGGCAAGTGCACAAAGTCTGCACACACATGAATAGCTTGTTCTATTCATTCTCATCCTTTTTATATGCTTTTTTAGGGTTAGGTTTTTCCCATCCCTCTTGGGCATCTAGCCTTCTTTTGGGCCAAAAGTTCAAAGTCATATCTTATTGTAGGCATTTCCTATAGTGAGAATAGAATAGACTTTGCAATTTTAACATGAAGCCTATTTCAACATTACAAATTCCACGGGATCAAGCTTAATCTATAGATTTACATAGTGAAGAATTATGATTGATGTGACCTCTTGTGATAATTCAAATGTGCAACTACTTCATGTACATTGTTGTAGATAATAGTCCAAAAATTAGGCCCCTTCTTCATGCTCTGCTTGCACATTTCACATTGCTTCTTGCAGTTAATATTATCCCCTTCCTAGAAGATTACCAATCCATAGCACTCACCATCGTAGGTAGCACGCTTCTACTTGCATTGAAGAAGTGGATGCTAGGGATATCTGTGTGTTGCCTTGGAGGAATCCTTATGGAGTTGCTAACAAAGATTTCTTACAGCACTAGGCTAGATGTGGTTTGAGTGATGGTAGTTGATATGGTTGCTGAAGTTGTTGGTATTTTTGGGATTCTCATGGTGAATTCCAATGGTGATCATTCTCTTGGGTGACTTCAATGGTGAGACAAAGGATAGATATGTTAGGCTAAAAGTCAATAAAGAGCTAATGGTGCATTAATTGCTAGAATCTTTAGTACCTGCATTTGTACAATGTCTAATGTGGTCTCTCCCTAGGGGTAGTGCTAGTTTTATTATCTTGAAAAATGTATATTTTATTGGTTTAATAGAGGAGTCAAACTCTAAGCAAGCCTAGAGTGTTGTCCCGCACTTGAGGACCCAAACCGTGTATAAGTTGTGGTGCAGATATTATGTGAGTACATGTGTGTACGTAGGGATTGCTTACTTAGAAGACAACCCATCTTGGTTCCTCATAGTAGCGTAGTTGATGAAGCATGGGTGCAATTAGATGGGAAAAAAAATCAATGCTAGGAAAAAGTACACTTGAAAGGATTCTTGAGACACCTTCATTGTTTTGGACAAGGCATTATATCATAGCCAAGCAATTCGATGCCTTAATCTTTCAGTAGCTACAACTACTTATAGTCTTTTGAAGAGAATTGTGTTCTTTCCTAATGCCTTTCTACCTTGGTTTATTGTGTTGCTGATTTTTATGACATTAAGATGGAATATAGAAAGAAATGTGCACGGAGCTTTGGGTGGCAGATCTTGAGACAAGACTCCCATGTGTGTCCTACCCTTGGTGTGTCCTAAGCAATTTGTGGGGAATGTACAAGGGGCTAGGAGATTAGGGATGGAGGCAGCCGATCAAGGTCACTAGAGTTACCTAGTTTGAGAACTCCTAGGTGTGGTGCTATGATTGTGAATGTATTTTTATTTTTATTTTATTTTATTTTCTCTCTTTGTCTTTATCTTTGGGGAATAACATGACAATGCCGTATTATGAGCCTTTCAACCTTTGAGTTTTTCTTGACAAAATTAGCTTCTTGTTATTAGATTTCTTCTTGTTGAAAGGTGAGAAGGATTGAAGCTTGCTAGAAAGAGCTATGGTAGGAGAGCAAGAGCAAGAAAGAGAGAGCGAGAAAATGGGAACTCCAACAGTCACACTGTGTGATTAGGCCTTCCTTTATTCAAACTGTTACTAAAAGAATAAAGAATAAAGTGACGGTGACGGCCGCTTGCCACCTGCAGTGTGTAGTGGAAGGTACTATTAGTGTAGTGGGCGGCTAGGCGGAGGCCCCTTTACCCCAAACAACCTTCCACTTGAAGGCGAATCTGCTAGGAGGCATATTTCATGGTGGATTCCGTGCCACGGTGGATTCTGTGAGGTTTTTCGGTGGATTCCGTAAACTTTGTTGACCGGGACTCATACACAAAGTGGATTCTTTGTGCGAGAAGTTGATGGGGACGCCTATCCTTTTTGGGTGTTTCATTAATTTAATGTGTACATGGGTGATTCCATAGCGGGTGATTCCGCAAAATACATATTAAATTAATAAACGTTTATGAGTTTAGAGTGCGCACTCGTGATAAATTAAGGTTAGGATTGATTTCTAACCAGTTGATTTATTTATGTAGCTGAAGACTGCTAGGTATTCACTTTTGTCGGTTTGATTGTATTATTTTACTAACGATTGTGAATGCTTCAGTTGATGTGTAGAGATAGCAGCAGTGGCGGAGGAAAGCATTGGAGGATAGTGTGTATTCGAGTTATCACTTATATTTTGATGGGCGCATACCTTAGGCATGGCGCATATATTTTGTCGTGCCTATTTATTGAGGCGTTGGATATTTATTTATTATTTTGTATGCGCATGGGCATACGATTATGATATTTATATTTGGACATTGTATTGGGTATGCCTGACTCTTTAGGCGCTCGCCCATTAGCTTTATTTCTATTTTATGCTAAAGCAAACTCAAAAGCCAAAAGTATGCTATTTTGTAATTTTGGCTATTATTTGAGCTTGAAGATGATTAATATATAAAATACATACTTTGTGGAGCGCTCACACAAGGAATGGGGGGAGATTGCACCCAATTGGTCTCTTGTTCATGTCGTGCATGCTTTCTACCTTGAGTTTTGTGCAAAAAGTAGAGTTTTTTTGTTCCTGGGGACCTTCCGGCATTCACTACGCGAGCATACGGCATCTGATCTGCACACCAGAATTTGCCCTAGTGAGGAGTGAAAAGAAAAAGAAAAGATAGTACAATATACACATGTACAACAAGACGAGGAAAAATATCATCTCATCCAACGCCCATCAATCTCTTGAGGAAGGCAAAGCACTCAGTGGTGAGGCTTTCGTGAGTAGATCTGCAGGATTTTTATTAGTGGAGATCTTGACAAGATCAACAGACTTGTTCTCCACGACCCCACGTATGAAGTGATATCTCACCTCAATGTGTTTCGTCTTTGCATGGAAGACTAGATTCTTGGCTAGTTGAATAGCACTCATAGAATCCGAATGCAGTGTAGGTATAGAATCAACCCCAAGGTCATGAACCAAACGGCCCAACCATATGGCCTCCTTGCAAGCCTTAGTGGCTGCAACATACTCGGCCTTAGTGGTAGAGAGAGCCGTACACTTCTAAACCTTGGACATGATAGCACCTCCAATATAGGTGAATACATAGCCAGAAGTGGACTTCCTACTATCTACATGTCTTGCATAATCGGAGTCTGTATACCCCACAACTCCTGTATCCCGACTGCCATAGAAAATATATATATTTGCTGTGCCTTGCAGGTATCTCATGATACTCTTCACAATATTTCAATGTTTCTTGCCAGGTGTAGCCATATAGCGTGCAACAACACCAACTGTAAAGGCAATATCTGGACGAGTGGCTATCATGGCATACATCAAACTACCCATGGCTGAGGCATAAGGGATCTTGGCCATCTCGCCCCTCTGCTCATCTATCTACGAACAATTAGCATGTGAAACCTTCACATAAGAAGGTAATGGACAACCAATAGGCTTCACATTTTGCATGCAGAAACGTTCAAGGACTTTATGAATGTACTCCCTCTGTGAGAGGTAGAGTAGTCCCTGATGCCTGTGGCGCTTAATGCACATACCAAGAATGTGAGAGGCCTTCCCAAATCCTTCATCTCAAAGCTCTTCTTCAATTGAGATTTAAGAGCATCCAGCTCATCATGCGCTTTTCTTGCTATCATCGTATCATCCACATAGAGTACCAAAATAAGCAATGAGGCATCACAGACTTTCTTCTGTAAAGACTCAGATCCATGGCACTCCTGCTGTAGCCCTGTGACTGCATGAAGGCATCAAACTTATGATACCACTCCCTAGGTGTCTACTTCAAGCCATAAATACTTTTCTTTAACTTGCACACTAGGTGCTCCTTGCCAGGTTCTGCAAAGTCCTTAGGTTGCTCCATGTAAGTCTCATCATGCAAATCCCCATGCAAGAATGCAATCTTGACATCCATCTGATACATGTCCAAGTCAAGCTGCGCGACTAAGGCCAAAACCAAGCATAGGGTGGTCATCTTGACCATAGGAGAAAAGAGTTTATCAAAGTCAACTCCATGCTCCTGCTTAAAACCCTTAGCGATAAGTCTTGCCTTATAAGCTGGCTTGGGGTTTTCAGGGGCACTTTTTAGCTTGTACACCCATTTGCATGGCAAAGCCTTCTTGCCTTGAGGCAGTGCAACCAAATCCCAAGTCATATTCTTGTGCAGGGAGTCTATCTCAAACTGCATAGCCCTCTTCTAGGAGTGATTGTCACCCCTGCGCATAGCCTCATCATAGGTGAGAGGCTCTCTTGCATTTGTAACCAAGACATAATGCATTGAGGGCTCAAATCTATCAGGTAGACGTCTAGCTAGAGTAGACCGCCTCATTGCATGCTCTGCTATGTATCCAGTATCCTATCCAACACCTTGGCCATGTGTACCAACTGTGGCTACAAGCTGTCCAACTAGCTATGCAGGAGTACAAGGCTCCTCTTGGAATATAACCGTGCATATCTCAACCACCTTCTCAGGTTGCCTATGTATCTTGTCTTCATGGAAGACTACATCATGGCTATGGATGACCTTTTGCGCCTGCAGATCCCAAAGGTAGTAACCCATCTCGCCTGCATCTCCATAGCCAAGGAAAATGCATTTGACACTCTTATTATCCAACTTAGTCTGCTTGTCCTTGGGCACATGGCAGAATGCCTCACATCCAAAGACACGGAGATGCGCATAAGACGGGCGGAGGTTTTCCAGTCCATACCTCCTCTATAGCTTGGAAATCCAAACCACTGGAAGGTGATCTATTGATGACATGCACAACTGTATGATTGCCTCAACCTAGAAGCTCTGTGGTAGGCCTACATGGCTAAGCATACTACGTACATGCTCTTGGATGGTTCTATTCATCTGCTTAGCCAAACCATTCTGGGGTGGGGTATAGGGGGCGGTTAATTGACGCTTAATGCCCCTTTCGTCACATAGCTGCTCAAAGGCACGTGACACATATTCTCCCTCGTTGTCAGTTCTAAGGCATTTCAACCTATGCCCAGTCTAGTTCTCAACCAATACAAGCCATCTCTGAAACACAGCCAATACATTTGACTTAAGCTGGGGTAAGCCCAAGGGGTAAGCCCAAACTTTACACGAAAAATCGTCAATGAACGTCAGAAAATACTTTGCACCACCCATAGACTAACACGGCATGGGCCCATAGACATCTGAATGTACCAATGCTAGGGGCTCACTCATTCATGTCCTACCAGACTTCTTATGCCTATTCTTAGTCTGTTTGCCATAAAGATAATGCTCACATGAATCAAAACATGCATAGTCAAGGGGTGGTAAGTACTGCAAACCAGAAAGCATTTTCATTTCCTTCAAGGACATATGGCCCAAATGGGCATGCCAAAGAGATACATGTGGGATGGAATGGGATGGAACTGACTAACAAAACATGGTCAATAGAGGACCCATCAACTACAAGAGGATAGAGGACTACCAGCCTTGGCACCTCTAGCAAGCACAAGTTTGCCATGGGTGATCTTTTAGGTAGAATCCCCAAATGAAACATGAAATCCAGCATCATCAAGCTGCCCTGTAGACATAAGATTGCGTGTAAGCGGCGTAGGCACATGACGTACATCCTATAACAGAAAATTATTGCTAGTAGAGAACTACAGCCGTGAATTGCAGTCATACATCCCAATGCCAATAATAGCAAGTGACCTATCATCACCCAAGCGAATTGAACCAGAGACAATGCAGTAGAAATGGAACCACTCATTTCATGGTGTAACATCAAATGAAGCACCAGAATCCAAAAGCTAGCATTGCGCATACATAGAGTGAACCTCAGTCAACGATGTAGCATCACAAGAACTAGCTGCAAGTATGTACTCCCCATCTGAGTCATCAGTCTACATAACATTTATCTCCTCAATTTTCACACTAGATTTCGTAGGTACCATGTTGCGATCACATGACTTTTCCTATACTGTGTTCTTCTCCTTCTCTTTGTGCTTCTCATTGCGCAATTCATGACACTGTGGGCGTATATGACCCTTCTTGCCACAATGATGATATGTCACATTAGCATTTCTCCCAGGAGACTTGTTGCGCGACTTACCACACAACTTAGACCTAGACTTCTGCGAGTCGCGGCCATGACCATTCCCACGGTCATTCTTATAGTTGATCTCTTCCTATAGAAGAGCACTCTCTACATCAGGCAAGTTCAGAATAGTAGCAGGAGCATGTAAGGGAGTGCGGAATACATCCCATGACTCACTCAGAGTCCCAAGTAAAAACAATGGAGTAACCCCATCATTGAAGGTAATGCCCTGTAAAGTCAAGTTCTTGAGAATAGCATGGAACTGGCTCAAATGAGCAAACATCGTCATATTCTCCTTCATGTGCTGGTCCATAAGTTGCTTTAGCCAATACATCTCACTTGTTGGACTTTTCTTGTCATAGAGGTTCTTGATCGTATCCCAAAGCTACCAAGCACTCTGTGTTTCCTCAACCACATTGTAATGCACCTGTTCAGTGAGAGACAAGATGAGGGTGGACTTGCATAACTCATCAAGCTCATCCCATTTGTCATCAGTCATAGTTTCAGGTTGCTCGCCATGCATCCTTAGTGGCTTTATCTACAATTTCTACACCAATACCTGCCAAACTTAGCTCTTCTAATAGGCATAATTCATATCATTAAGCTTAGTGATGTTGAAGATAGCACTATCATTGAAAGAAGAACCCATAATGCAATCCAAAACGGTGCAAATAATTCAAAACTGCTTGCTGTTTTCTGCTGTAAACAGCCAAAATACCACCAAAACCAAGGCAAAATGATCATGAACGGATATCTAATGATGCTACCCATGAAGTACCATCAAAAGTACATAAAATCAGGATGATTCGGCATGAAGATTCCACGTTAGTCCATGCATAACTGCTTGCTGTAATAAATTACAGCCAGGTACAATGAGAGCAAACAATAGGCAAAATGAATGCAACACCTATCCATTCATCCTAGTGCATTGCACTAGTGCACTAGCACACTACATATGCATACTCCACACATAGTGCACCTGCACAATAAACACACACAAGTGCACATATGCATTAGTGCATCCATCCAAAGTTCCCCACTAGTGCACTTGCCTAGCATCACCCTAGTGCACTTACTACGCACTATAGTGTATACTATAGTACACTAGTTCATTAGCTCTATCATTGTGTACCAACCATAGTGCATTAGCCTCATGCACATGTACATGCACCTAGTGCACTAGCACCGCTCATCACCAGAACTAGCACTTGCCCCGACCATACTAGCTCACTCACTTTGCATATAGCCTAGTACACATCACCCTTAGTATGCACTCATGACAACCCTTGCAATAGCACATTGCACTCGTGCACAGTGCATATGCATAATGTACTAGCCTCATGCACACATGCACTAGTGTGCCACATTCTAAACCCTCTTAGTGCATTTTCCATTTACACACACCATAGCACATAGGGCCTATTAGTCCACCCTCATTTGCATACTTCCAAGTGAACACATGCACTAGCCCATCTACATCATCATGCATAGTGCACACCTACATTAGTGCACCTAGCATATCCCCTACACCCACTTAAGCCAGTTGTGCTCTTGACCATCCCACAACACTCATTTCATTGCATCCTAGTGTAGTACACAGTACACTAGCATGATACACTCGTACATAGTGTATGCATGACATAGTGCATACATACCACTACATGTGCACAATGCATGACACCTAGTGTACACTTGCACTAGTCCACCCCACCTTAAACCATCTTAGTTCACTCATCCCTACATACCCCACATAATTGATCAAAGCACATAGGTACTCTAATTCACCTTAGAGCACAGTACTCACCTTAGCATAGTGCACATGCACAATGTATGTGTACAGTGCACTAGTCCCCTGCACAATCATAAACAACCATTTCATATCCCTCTTGCATACATCCCCCTAGTTTGCACTTGTGTGTACCTAACCACCACATCCCACCCACATAATCATAGCCTAGTGCACATGCACTACACCAGTACACTAAAGCACTAGTACATGCCTCTAATGCACTATCCTAGTGCACTACCACCCCCATATATGTATCCTAGTGCATGCTCCTGCAAACTAACCCTCATACACCACCTCTTCATCCACATATAGGCTCACTAGTCTTTCACATCCACTACACTTAGGCTAGCATATTTATACTAGTGCATATGTGCACATCTGCTACACCTACACTAGCATACATACATTAGTGAACATGTGCACATGTGCATGTGTGCACATAGTGCATTCCCAAACATTAACTTAAGAAATAGCAAATTTGGCATGATAGACCTTTGCTCACAAACCATGTAGCATGTCTCAACTCACACATTAGTAGATGACACCTATATCAGTGTATAGTACACTCACCAAGAACATGACCCCCAACAATAGGGTACATAAGGTAGCACATCATTACACACCCCTGCACACATAATCACACACCTCTGCACACATACATCATCACACAAAAGCAAAGAACAAAAGCCACAACTATCAACTCAAGGGGAGGACACTCACACATAGAAAGAAGGGGGTAAAAGCTTAAAAGTTGAACAAATTGAAAAGGCCAAAACATGATAATTGAAAAATAAATCAATTGAAAATAGACCATTTCAACCACTAAATCCCAAACTTAAAATGTTATTAACATGTGGGGGTTAGATAATCTTAAACGTTTTGCAAGTTACCAAGCTATAATCACACACATTGATTGGGAAAGGAGAAATCCTATTTTCATATAGTGCACTCAGCTACACTTGAACATAAACTGAATTAAGATCGATAAGCCTTTGTTTGTTGAAACAACTAAAAACCATAAAAGCATAAACTTTAAGGAACGGTATAGGGTGGCAAGATAATAATGAAAACAACAAACTTGGAAAATTTTGTAAGCTAAACCGACAAAGGTAAACCTAGGATTTGAACTCATGATGTAGATGCATATGTTTACAGAGTGGACATGAGCTTCTGGCTTGCACAACGAGTAAAGAACCTAGTCCTAATGGATCCATCAATATAAAAAACACCCGTATCTAAGGCCCTATCAATCAGGTTATTCAACTACTCATTGTAGAGACTACGGGGACTGTATCAAGCATGATGGAAATAATAAAAAAGTTGGGAGGAGCCTTAGATGACTTCAACATCACCATTTATACTTTCTAGCATGCACTTGACTTCAATGTTGTTGAATGCTAGAGCCATAGGATACTAACAAGATTTGTTATAGGATATTGCATAGTGACACCTATTTTACCGCATGTATATGTTGCAAATAGGCATTCACATTGCTCAAACCCTCTTAAATCAAAATGGAAAATACACTTGGGAATAAGAATCCAAAATTTTTATTAGTGCCCATTGCACAAACCCTCTTAATCAAAATGGGAAATACACCTAGGAATAGGGATCAAGCAAAATTTTTATTAGTGCCAACCAATTGGATAAGTATTGATGGCTATTTATTAAACTTTGCTTGAGTCTTTTAAGACTGGATTGCTCAATCAGGGTACATGCAATGTAAGTCCATTTCTTTTGCAAGTCAATGAGGGATGCGAAAATCAAGGCATAAACCTTGATAAAGACTTGCTACCATCACGTCAATCCTAAGAAACTATATACTTCTTTGATTGTCATTGGAGGCAGCCATTCTTGTATATCCTTCACCTTTGCAAGATTAGCACAATTCTTTCTTCTGACACTATATACCTAAGTCTTTTGAAGAACACATACTTAAAAGAAAAAAAGCATAAAGCTTGTGTGTCCTCAATGTTTCATGAATAGTGTGAAGTTGTGGTTCATGTTCCTCATCTTTCTTGCAATATGTTTAAGTATCATTAAAGAAGACAAGAACGAAATCTCGAAGATAGGGTCAGAAGATACCAGGCATCAATCTGTTGAAGCTTGGAGGAGCATTGGTTAGTCCAAAATACATAACAATGAGCTCATAGTGGCCATATCTTGTATGAAAGATAAGTTTTGGGGATATCTTCTTGTTTTATCCTTGTTTGATAGTATGTAGATCTTAAGTCAATCTTTGAAAAGATATTTGATCATTGAACTCTATCAAGTAACTCATCAATCCTAGGGATTGGGTACTTATTCTTAACTCTGACTTAGTTTAGCCCATGGTAGTCAATGCAAAGGTAAAGGGTTCCATATTTCTTTTTTTGAAATAGGACCAGGAATCCCCATGATGCATTGCTTGGTTATCCTTGATCCAATAATTGCTCGAGTTATTCTTTCAACTTAATAGCCTCATGGAGTGATATTTGATAAAATCTTTTTGTAATTGGAGTGGCTTTTGGTACTAGCTTGATCTCGTGATCAACTTTTGTCTGAGGTGGAAGTTTAGTTAACTCTTTAGGGAAAAACATCTACATACTCCATCTAAGAAGGATCCTCTTTTGATCCTTTGTCTCGACTAATTTTAATTAGTTTAATTAAGTATAGAGACAATCCTTTTCTTAGCCCTTGCATTGTTTGTGAAGCTTTGGCTAATAGGATTTTTGGCTTACCAACTTTACCTAGTGTGGTCACTTGATTTCCTTCTAGGTTTTGGAATGAGACTTAGCCTCTTTCACAATGGATGTGAGCATAATTGGAGATTAGTCAGTCCATTCCTAACAAGAACTCATAGGTTCCCAAGTTCATGATATGGAATCTTATGCTAATGGGCATCTTTTGTCCCCCCTTCATGAATGACAACCCTAGGCCAACATTATATGCCATATGGCAAGAATCCAAGAATTGGATGGATAGATCCGAATCTACATGATCAACATATAACCCAAAACCTAGCCTCTTACTTTACCAACTTTGGGAGCCTTGGGGATCAACACTTTGGGGAAGCATTATGTTGTCCTCATAGTAAAAGTCCTCAGTGACTCTTTCAAATATGGCATCATTGATATGGAAGTTGGAGTTAGTATATTTAACCAAGATATGCTTTGAGCATGGGGAAACCCATTGATTGAACATGTCTACTTCCATTTGACCATTGTCAATGGATTCAAAGTCTACCCACAATTTGTGTTGAAAGACTAGCCAATCAAAATCACCTCAGCATAATTTTCAATTAACTTTGGTGTTATGAGAATGGGGTTGACTATGATCTATTTCTTGGATGTCCTTAGATGTGCAATGCATGACTCATCAAGGATTAGGGCAATAGTCTATTATTCATAGAAAATAAGAAGGACATGATGTGAGTCAAGATGAAGACCTAGAGGAACCACTCTAGTCATTCTTGATGCAATTTCTAGTATATTGCATGGAGAAACTAGCTATCGTCTTGCCTAGCAACCTGTCACTAGTTGAATCCCATGCCTCAAGGATAAATAATATTGGATGCATATATTCACTACACTTGAATTATAGTTCATAGAGGAAACTATAAAAAGCTCAATGATACAACAAAATGAGATCATTATCTATTGTTGTACACTGATTCCTTGCTAACCTACGGGAACCCCCCTCAACTAGTCTATGCCATTGAGGATCTCACTATAGAGGATGGAAAACATCTTATCGATCTACTAAAGGATGGAACTACTTAGACCTCAACAACACATCACCCTAAGTATTGACACATACAATCCCATTGAAACCTGATACCAAGCTCAAGAAACAAAGACCCTATACCATGAATCCTCATCATTTTGCATCATGTTCGAGAGAAGAGCTAGAAAAGTTGCAAAAGATACAATTCATTTACGGTATTGAACATATGAACTAGGTATCATCCATTGTTGTGGTTTGAAAGAAAAATGGTGAGATTCAAGTATGCATTAACTATAAAAAGCTCAATGCTGCAACAAAATGAGATCATTATCTACTATTGTACATTGATCACATGATTGAACAAGTGGTAAGCAAGGGAGCTTATAGCTTCCTAGATGGACTTTTTGGCTATACTTAGATATTCAAGTTCACCTAGATGATAGGCCTAAGATTGCCTTTGCCACTGAGTGCAAAGTGTTCACTTACATTGTCATGTTATTTTGCTGCTTGACTAATGCATCACCACTTTATAATGTCTCATGTAAACTATTGTCAAGGATATGTTGAGATCATGGCTTGAGATGTTTGTCAAAACAAGATGTACTCCGATTGGGAGGAGCACCTTGAGAAACTTTGATTGGTCTTTAAAGGGTATCAAAAGTATGAACTATCCTTAAGTCCCTTGAAATACCAAATCTAGGTTAAGAACAATATCATTTTGGGCCATGTAGTATGCAAAAACAACATTGCAAAAACACTCCAAAGATCAAGGTGATAATAGATCTCCCACCACCTACCAACTACAAAGGTAGTCAATGTTTTCTAGGGGATATACTAGATATTATCAATCCTTTGTGATGAACTACACTTTGATATAGCAAGACCACTTTATAAGCTATTGGTTATTTAGGAATGGACTAATGAATATAAAGCTCCATATGAAGTACTGAAGAAGGCTCTAATTATTGCACCAATTTTATGAGCCCTAGATTGGATGATAACCTTTCACATGTATGTTGATGCTTACAAAATCACAATTGGAGTTGTGCTATGCATGTGCTAGCCCGATAGACATAGTATGGATTTCCTTGTGAGTTTTGCTAGCAGACAACTCACTAGAGTAGAAATGAACTATCTGATGATGGAAAGGGAAGGATTAGCAATGGTGTATGCCATCAAGAAGTTTCGTCACTACTTATTGGCCACTCCATTCACATTTTGTGTAGACCATCAAGCACTTCTATATTTGGTAAATAAACCATATGCTATAGGCTACACACATCGATGGCTTCTACATTTGTTAGAATTTGATTTTTCAATGGTTGTGTGCACAAAGCATTTTATTGCCAACCACATGCCTCACATCACTAGTGGTAAGAAAGAAATTGGGGTTGATGATAATTTCCTTGATGCCCATTTGTTTTGCATTCAGCAAGAAGCCCAACTATTTAAGGTAGACCTCACATCCCATTTGGCATATGATATCATTCACATTTTGGAAAATGGCTTGACCTATTTAGAAGGCATGGCTCACTTCCCTCCTCATCAAGACCCAACCCTATTAGATGGTCATTGGTCAATTATGTTGACTAAGGTAGGTCAAACTTCGTCAAAGATGCATCTATGAGCATGAAATTGAGGATGTGCTATAGGAAGCACATAGAGGAATTGCAAAAGGACATTTTGACATAGATGCCACAACTAGAAAGGTTTTATATTTCCAATTGTGGTAGCCAACTCTGTTCAAGGATGAGACTTGTTTTGTCAAAATTGTGATGAGTGCCAACAAACCAAACTTTTGACCAGGAAGGATAAAATAAAAACTCTCCCTTATAATTGCTCACCAATCTTTCAAGAAGTAAGGTACAGACTTTATGGAATCCATTAGTCTTACTGCGTAGTATTCCCAAGTGTGCTACATTATAGTGGCTATTGATTGTATGACTAAGTGGGTAGAGGCTAGGCCACATGACATAATGATGTTGGAATCATGACAAAATTTTATGGTAGCAAGTCATCCCATGATTTGGTTGCCCCATAGAGATTGTCAGCATTCTTAGTCTTGCATCATTGTAAGTCTAGCCCTTATTACTACCCTCAAGAGGACAACCAAGAAGAAGCGACTACTAAGATTCTCATTAGTGTCCTACCCATATCTCAGGCTCACAATTAGATTGGGATCGTAAACTCATGGTTATTGTACAATTTACAAGGTAGCCATATCCTTTAGGCTAACTTATAGACCAATGTGGTTATGCCAATTGAGTTCCTTATCCTAATCTTCATATCATGGTACAAGGATTTTGAATAGGGACTAAAGCCTAGGATGAATGCCTTAGTGAACTTGAATACCTTATTGAGACCTAACTACTAGCAGCCCCAACCTTGCTTGTTGAAAAAGCCCAAGGAAAGGCCTAGTTTGATAAACACATCAAGTAATTATCCTTTGAGAATGGTGACCTTGTATAGTTGTACTCAATCAAAGGCCATTTAAAAAGCTTAAACTTTGAAATCTCAAACCCAACCACATTCATGTAATGTGGAGTTACAAACCTTGGATGGGTAGAATATTGTACACTTGAATGGTAGTCACATCACACATTACTATCCTCTAGGTCATTACATTACCCTATCAATAGGACATGTATTGCGAAGTTAGAAATGTTGGATGGGAAGAATATTGGACACTTGAATGATAGTCACATCACATGTTACTACCCTCCACGTCATTACCTATATAAGCCACCCTACCTAGAAGGAACTCGATGTTCTCATTAGATCCATCATGTTAGTAGTTGAACAAACATGGTATGCAAAAATGGAGCAACACATGCAACAAGATAATCAACCTTCAACCAACCTTCTCCCCAAAAACTTTAATGTTATGGCAGTGATTGCTAGTAGCCTAGAATTGGAGGATGATCTCATATTTCCACCCGCTTACCTTCACATCCAGTTGACTACAACTAAGTATGTGATTGCTAATGCACTTATTGATGAGGGTGCTAATCTCAATACTCTTCACTTTTTAAATTTGGAGAGAGAATGGGGTCAACTATAGTCAACTATTTCCAAGTTGAATCCCTATGGAGACCAATCCTATTTGTTGTGCTTGCAAAGTGCCAATTAAAACTTATGGTGGATAGTAAAACCATTCCAATATTCTTCTACATTTTACCAAATAGAGAAGGGGTTCAACCAATAGGTAAAGAGAAGGTAAGTTAACTAAATATCTTTCTTTCTTGATGGACAATTCTAATGGACATTTATCATTTTTTGTAGATGATAGCTCAACTGGCTCCTCCAATGCACCCCACACCTTTTCAAGTGTTGATTAGAGATCCTTGAAATGAAGATAAATTGCCATTTACCACACATCAAAGGCAAGACTTCAACTTGAAGGTAACCATGTGGGGAGTGGAACTCTTGTGGTTTTAGAATTTAACCAAACTTGAAAGCCTAGTGAACGGATAGCAAACCATTCAAGAAATCATAGCTAATTGTGGCTTAATTGATTATGTTTGAGCCACAAAAACTCATGCTCATTTCATGAGATGCTTGGCTCTCATTAGAAACTATAACCGAGATACTAGGACTTGCAAGTTTTTCTATGCCTTGGGGTTTGGCCAATGATTTAGAGAGAGAAGCGGACTTTGAACTTACCTTGAAGCTAGTGGAGGGGAGATTAGATATTAAGGCTAGAATAGGGGAGTACAATAGAGCACAAATAACACCCTAGGTTGCACAAAGATGGGATGATACAGTGGTAAAAAATGCAGAAGTCATTTTGAAAGCTATCCATGATGAAGAGTTACGAATCACAATGCAAGTGTTTCATTGCTTTTTTAAACTATAACAACTACAACCATCCTAGCTAGGGTGCGAAAATGATTGTTGGAGGACATCATAACTCAAATCAGTCAACTAGGACTTGAATTCGCTTTGGCTAGAATGTCTTACTAAATCCTTGATACATACTCATAGAGTTCTCTTAAAGGATCCAGTAGTGAAGGTCAATCGCACAAAGATAGAAATAGATGATTGTCAATGCTAACCCTCAAACGAATAAGGTGGAAAATTTGAAAAATCTAAAGCAAAAGACAAGGCCAAGGCTAAAGTGAAGCAGAAGACGAAGGTGCGCTAAGGAAACACGAGAAGTGCAAAAAAGTCCTAAATCAAGGAGAGAGGTGCACAAGAAAAAGCACAAGTCAATACTTTGTAAAAGAGCACAAGGCACACCATGATTTATTTTAAGAGTGCTCCAAATTGTGAAGGTAGATGGGCGGCAGGAAGGAAGCTAGGAAGATAGGAGGACAATGGGAAAAAGGGAGGGCCATGTAAAAAAGGGGATAAAGGGATGACTGCCTAAAAGGGATTTAGGGTTTTGTATATAAAGTTGAAAAGTGAATGAGAAGCTCATTCTTGTGTGTGGCCAAAAGTAGCCCTCCTCCTCCTCCTCCTCCTCCTCCTCCTCTTCTTCTTCTTCTTCTTCTTCTTCTTGCTTGCTTGAGCTTGTACTTGAGAGAGGGAGTGTGAGAGTGTGAGGGAGTGAGTGTGTGAGGGTGAGGGACTGTGGTGGAGAAGCTCTCCATCTTCTCCTCTCTTCTTCTCTTCTCTTCTCTTCTCTTGTCTTGCTCGCGGAAATGGAGCTTGGAGCATGGAGCTTGAGGATTGAGCTCGCTTGAAGCTTGCACTTGGATCGTGGAGCTACCGAAGTGCTCGGGAGAGGAGGCAACTTGATTGGGCATGGAGGTAAGCTCACTACACTCGTAGAGAGAGATAGCGCATCGGCTATGTGAGAGGTAGCCATTAGTGCTCGGCTTGAAATGCTTGAAGGGATAAGGGGTCCGTGGGTCTTGGCGGTTGAGCATGAGCTCGCCTCTACAATCAACTATGGCACTGTGTTGATCCATGTTATAACAGTTAGTGTAGGATCCTTGCAAAAAATAATGCAATCATAATATATGGCCCCATCTTTGCCACACTAAAGGACAAGACTAGAGAGTGCATCACTCGAGAAAAGGAAGAATGGCAGAGAGAAGAAAGTGAGAATGGTAACCCTACTCATAAGTAGGACAAGTGAAAAAATAAACAAAGACAAGAAACGAATTTGAGATCATCATCAAGAGATTCCGATGAAGGAGAAATAAAAGAGTAGTGATGAACAATCATCCGAGCTAATAAAAAGAGGTGAAAGAAAGAATGAAAAAGTGAGAAGCTAGAATGAAGCAAAGCCAAGAAGAGTATAAGTGGTCAATAAGCTTCATTGAAGAGATAATGCACAAGAAGTATTAGATCATATCATACCAGATAGTTGAGTTTCTAGTAGAGAAAAGGGAATCCTCTAAATGGAAAGAGAAAGGGACAAAGAAATTAGAATCCTTTGACTTGACAAGCCTTCATGAGTTGATGACATAGATAGGGAGCATGAAGACATAGATTGATAAGCTCATCAAAGCAAAGGTACTAGGAGAGGCGAAGATTAGAAAACTTACATATGGTGACTAAATACCCTTATCTCTTGAGCTTCTATTGCAAGAAGAAGAGGAAAATCCAAAGAAAATTTTGCAAAGGTACTAGGAGAGACAAAGACCAGGAACCTTAATAGTCTTTGACTTCAAGGTGAATGAGAAGGGTAGGTTCAAAAAACTACCATTCCTATATGCATAGTGTGGCTACTCATATGAGAATTTGAGAGTATAGCAAGCAAGTGGCTCAACCTTGTGGATCTCACTATCTATCAAAGATCTTGTCATGCACAATGAATTAGGGTTAAATATATCAAGCAAAAACCAAGAGAAGCATGGCCATGTCAACCAGAGTGGTAGTATCCCATCCTATAGAAAACAACAAGAGCACATGGGAAACCTCTTCTACTACTCATATATAAAGACAAGAGGGAAAATGCACTCTATTAACCCTACTCATGGAGACATGGAAAAGAGTATTAAGAAAGAAAACATTGTGATACAACTTTCCTAGGATTTCAAACACAAGAGCCACTCATATTGATATGATTTACCTATTCTAGCCTGCAAAACTGGGGCCTCCTTTGCCTGCTTTGTGAGAGAATTCAGCAACTACCCTAACTCCTCCTATTACTACATGTAATTACCTCAAGCTCCTAATAAAGTTGCTATAGCAACCAATTTTACCATACAAAGATGGACTCTTCTAGTCGTTTTTAAACATAAATGTTGGTATTGATTGAGTGGCAATGGTTTGACTTCACTTAGAGCTACATTCTTACCTACATTTTATGTGCAATTGATTAGAAGATATGGTAGATAGCAAGTTCTCCATGTGTACACATCCTTTTTTTCATGAGTCATCATTACAATTGTGTAAATATGTAAAGGAATATTTTCTTAGTAAAGGATACCTCCAAAGAACACTCTCATGAATCCTTGAGTAGTATATTACCTTTTGTGCACTCATTTTTAATTTATTCAGAAAAAAGAAAACAAAAAAAACACACACCACACTTTCACTACACCTAAGGATCCTCAAGTTAGGAGTATTCGTTGGCTTTGATAGGCTCAATTAATCTCTAACTCCCTAACCCACATCCCAACATGACAATCTTAGGGCACATCAAGCGCAAGTCAGCTCAAGCTTTCTTAAACAACTTGCCACTTTGAGATCAGCATATCATAATAACTTTACACTAACTAGGTCCTTAATTATGGGACAACATTCCAAGTTTACTTGGAATTTGACCTAGATCCTAATTGCACATGCATGTGTATCATTCACTACACAAGTAAGGTAGATATACCCTTAGGAAGAGTTGAGTGACATAACAAATACACTTGACTTCTTGTAGATCCTTCAATATTAGTGGCTCACATCAACCATGATCCATAACCTTCATA